>NW_006797936.1:253193-287630 GCF_000442215.2 Lipotes vexillifer | reverse complement strand
CTCGCGCCCGTCTCTGGAGCTCCTTTAGGCAGCGCTCTTAAAACCCCTCTCCTCGCGCCCCAGGAAACACAGAGGCAAGAAAAGGTCTCTTGCCTCTTGGGTAGGTCCAGACTTTCCCCCGGACTCCCTCCCGGCTATCCGTGGCGCACTAACCCCTTCGGGCTGTGTTCAAGCCGCCAACCCCAGTCCTCTCCCTGCGCTCCGACCGAAACCGAAACCGAGCCTCAGCTCGCAGCCCCGCCCGCCCCCGGCGGGTGAGCACACGAGCCTCTCGGGCTGGTGAGCGACGGTCGGTGCCGACCCTCTGTGCGGGAATCTCTCCACTTTGCCCTGCGCGCCCCTGTTGCTGTGCTGTCCTCCGCGGCTCCGAAGCTCCCCGCTCCGCCTCCCGCAATCTCTGCCCGCGAAGGGGCTCCTAGTGTGTGGAGACCTTTCCTCCTTCACGGCTCCCTCCCACTGGTGCAGGTACCGTCCTTATCCTTTTGTCTCTGTTTATTCTTTTTTCTCTTGCCCTACCCAGGTACGTGGGGAGTTTCTTGCCTTTTGGGAGGTCTGAGGTCTCCTGCCAGCGTTCAGTAGGTGTTCTGTAGGAGTTGCTCCACGTGTAGATGTATTTCTGGTGTATCTGTGGGGAGGAAGGTGATCTCTGCGTCTTACTCCTCCGCCATCTTCAAAAGCCACGTCATTTTCTATCCACACAAGTCTCTTGAGACGAAATCTACCCACAAAATCTTATATTGTAGAATGATGGGTGTCTACCAAAACTCCAGTAAGGATATAGTTCATATCCGTTGAAGGCTTACTCTGTTAATGGCTTTACAAACATTATGGCTAACTCTCACAGCAACCCTATTTTTACACATAAACAGCCTGAGGTTCAGAGAACTTAGTTTACTGTTCAGTATTATCCAGCTGTGAGTAGATGGGCCGGGATTCAACGTGAGGTCTTCATACACTCAGGCCAGAGTTACCAGTAGGGCATATACTTAGAATTTTGCCTCCACAAGATGCATATATCAAAAACTGCTGGGAAGACATCCTGTTTTTGTCCAGTAAAAATTTTCTAAGAGTATTTATAGAGGGAATATGATCCCTTGGAGGATAGGAAGAGCACAAGTACATGGAGATGGTAAGAAGAGGATTCCAGACAGAGGGAAATTGTGAGCCTCTAATCTAGAACCAGGTCTGGTGTGGCATTTCAAGGCTGCAGCATCTCGGTGGAGTTGGATATATCTCCAAATTAGTGATTACATCAGCAGGTGATTTGAGTCACTTCCTGGTCTAGCTTTGTCTGCATCCTCCTGCCTCCTAGATTGCAGTGTTATATTAGCCACAGCCTCTGCAGTGGCAGTGTGTTTAGTTCCTGATGATATTTGTTTTTTCTCTTTTTACCTATCTCTCAGTGCTTTGTGTTTAGAACAGCAGGGATGCTTCAAAGTGTGACCGCACAGATCTTTATTGATTAGAAGTCATGGAATAAGGTTGTGAGGTACCATTAAGTCAGGGAAAAATGGAAAGGGGTGAAGGGGAGTGCGCTGTCCAAGGGGGCTGTGAAAACTCAAGATTATTCAAGGAGACACCAGTAATAAAGGGAGTTCAGTATCCACGGCTGGGTCACAGCAGTAGGGATCTGAGCTGCAAACTGTATTCAGCATTAGACTGGAGGCATAATGTGGTTTGGACAGTCAGTTCAAACTTCAAGTGATAATGGATTCGGGACTAGAGAGGAAATTTCAGGATCTCACTTGTGTGGCCTGTAAACTCACTTCCAACACAGCAGGAAAGTGTAGTGTCAGGTAAGGTAAATAAAGTGGCATTGTACTGTGGTGGCAGGGTTGGGTGAGAAACTTCATCTTTTCAGAATATTCACCTTTCCTTCTCAAGCCAGCCAAGAAACCCATGTGAGTGGGTTCGTAGTGGGAGGCTCTGGTACCTCTGGCTGAGAAGTATCGAGAAAGACAAACTTTAACATCAGGTCCTTCTAACTCCGATATTCTACAATCTATAGAATAGTGTATTGGATTTTTCTGCCTCTTCTACTGCTTCTATTATAGTTAATATCACAGGGTCGTTAGCTGTAGTGTGCTTGAAGTACTTATTGCACCCACATGGAAGTAGGGCCAGATTAGGTGCCATATAATAAGGAATACTGTTTATTACCAGTACTTCAAAATAATATCTATAAACAAAAAGGTAGGTTTTCTTGCTTATTTAATTTTCCAGATGGCTTTTTGTAGTTCGGGATGTCTAAAGAAAAGAGAGACATTAACTGAAAAGAACTTAACTGTTAGTAAGACTAAACTACAGAGAAGTTGATAAATAAGTGAAGCATAAATTTCAACAAAATAGAAATAATGTTCAGCTAAGACTTCAGTGTGATTCTCATGGTAATTGAAAATCAGTAGGGGCTTGGGGATAAATGTAATTCTTGAAAGGAATTCTTAATTTTGGGGTCTTTTTTTTTTACCTTTCTTTTTTAACATCTTTATTAGAGTATAATTGCTTTACAATGGTGTGTTAGTTTCTGCTTTATAACAAAGTGAATCAGTTATACATGTACATATGTTCCCATATCTCTTCCCTCTTGCGTCTCCCTCCCTCCCACCTTCCCCATCCCACCCCTCTAGGTGGTGGGGTCATTTTTTGATTAAACTTTTCTTTCCATTTATCTGTTTATTCAAAAAATATTTATTGAGAGCCTACTATAGGAAATGTATTGTGCTTGGCTTATGTTCTGCACCCTTATAAAGCAGATACAAGCCATCTTTGAGCTGACAATCGTCTGTATCCTTGTGGGATACATGTTATCCCTTGCTGGTTGCATGTTAAATCATTCCAAACCACTCTAGCTCTTCACTTGTATCTGAGCTGACAATGTATTCTTAGAGAATTCCTTCTGAGAGTGAATGAATTCTATGCATTCGCTTAAAGACTATCTGGTAAAGTCTAGTCTAGTGGGACTTTGTGACATGTTTTCCTGCTTTTGCAATGAGCGCTTCTATTATAAAAATGTATACATGTTGTCTCAGCTCAGCTATGCTGGGAAATATGAAAACCATTCTTTAGTTTAGGGTAGGAATAGAATAACTTTCAGACTGGATGCTACTTACGAGAGCTTCCCATTTCTCACCTCAATCAATTACTTGGAATTCCAGTACTCAGTGACTTCTCCCTATATCAGACTGTCTAATTTGGGTATGGTCCACAAACTCAAATGCCTGTGGGATTTGACAAATAATAAATTTGAATAAACATGAATAAAACAAGCAGTGCCCCTGGCAACGAGGAGTGGTAAGAGTGTGGTCATCTGAAAAGTGCATACGCTATGTAATGGGACAGCCATCACTCAGCTGCCACTGAATGTCCCATATGGGAAATCTTGTCTTTTATTGCTGGACCAGCTCATGTAATTTGTAAGCAAAGACAGATTCTGAAATGTTATATAAAATTTCCAATTGAAAATATAGTAGAATTTTAAAAAATCACCTGACTAGAGAGAAATATTCATGTTCCTGAATTTCCATTTTGTGACCTCTTCTATACTCCTAAAGCTGAAAAAGAAAAAAAAAGGGATTCACTATCTTACTGGGCTTGGCTATTTTATTTATTTTAATTTTATTTATTTATTTATTTATTTTTTTTGCGGTACGCGGGCCTCACACTGCTGTGGCCTCTCCCGTCGCAGAGCACAGGCTCCGGATGCGCAGGCTCAGCGGCCATGACTCACGGGCCTTTCCGCTCCGCGGCATGTGGGATCTTCCCAGACCGGGGCACGAACCCGCGTCGCCTGCATCGGCAGGCGGACTCTCAACCACTGCGCCACCAGGGAAGCCCGGGCTTGGCTATTTTAAAGTGTAATGTCTGTCTGTAGTAGTCATGTACAATGTGAAATATTTTTTTCAGTTTGCAGTTATAGACAAAACCACCTTTATAATCAAGTCTAAAAATAAAAAAAGACTGATTATACTTTAGTAATTTCTTGCTATTTCTCATACAAGTTAAAGGAAGAACTAATATGACAATGCCATTTTCATTCCATCAATCATTACACAGTTTCTGGGAGGATCAACTTTCAAGATTTTAATAAGTTTACTGGAGTTCTGAAACCAAATTAGGAAGAAGTATTCTGGGTGAAATGTTCCCCGAAAGCTCCTTATAAGCTAGGTAATCAAATCACCAGTGAAGGAACTTAATGCACGAAAAGTAAGAGAACTTAAAAGGTTTGGATCCAGTTCTCCTTTATACCAGAAATTATTCAAAACTATAATCTCTGCTTTCTCCAATCTCTGAATTCACTGCTGATTTCCTATGATCTTGAGCAATGCTGGCATATAATAAGGTGCTCGATTACATTTCTTGATGAATAAATGAATGAAATAAAAGGAGAGGAAATTTAGAGTCAGCAAGTAATGATAATGGTCATAAAACAAAACCCCACTGAGGAAGACAGAAAATATGGTCACAACACGTCTAGGTCATAGTAAAGAGGACCCCTTGTGCACCTAGGGACAGGTGTGGAAAGATGTGTCAAGGAACAGCCAGTTTCAACCTGACTGGGAGGCTGTCATATAAGTGAGCTCCAAAGTACATAAAGAGAAACAGTGGGACAAAGTTGAACAAAGGATACATGCTTTGTAAATGTTTTTCAGTACTTCCTTCAAAAGGATTGGATTTTGATTGTCTCTCACAGTCTGGGGCAAAGATGCCATGATTAGAATTGTGGTAAGCACAAAATCAACTGATAAGACTTTAGGGCTGGGTAGGTAACAACTGCTGGTCTATAAGATTTTCTGAGTCATCATTTTTTTTTCCAGTGGTTGTATTTACTGTACAATAATTGTTGGTATGTATTTCATAGTACAACAGAACTCAGCATCTTAATTGATTAATCAGATTAAGCTCATATACTGGTCAAGTAAAATATCTCTTAGCTGAAAATATTTGCTTTGTGGGAGGAGAGGCAATTAAGGCCATTGAATCCAATAATAGTTTCAAATCAATCAACTGAATTACTCCCTGACTTGATAGATCAACATGGTGATTTTGTAATGAGCTGTGGGCAAGAAACATTTACAGTTGCCAGCTTATCATTTCAATATCAATGGTGGAATGAAAAATAGACTGTGTTCCCAGCTGGTTTCCTTGTGAGCAGAACAAGTTAAACATGACTGTGTTTCTTAGGTAGAGTCAGAAACAACATTAGATAAGAGTAAATTAAGGGTCCTGCTTTGTTTTATTAATTACTGGAAAATTATTCATTCTCCGCCACAAGCATGGCAGAATCATCCTCTCCCACTCCAGGCTCTCCACCATCTAAGTTCTATCTTTACACCAAGATAGCTATCTAAAATTTAGTGGGTCTCAATATTATACCATATAATGTATCATATTTAATTCTAACAGCAACTCTGCAAGGCCTGCATTTTTAATCAGTGTCTATGTATTTAATTCTAAGTAAATAAAATGATTGGTTTGATTATTTAAGGTTATTAAAAATGGTGGTTATACATCACATTTTGAGATTTGGAAATATTAATAATTTTTTCAATATGTTCATATGTTGAACTTTTATATAATTATGTTAAAAACGTATACAAAGTTTCAATATATGTTAAAAGTACAACATGGTGCATGAAAAACAGTAATATACGATTAAGATATAGTGTGTAGATTAAAATAGACAATCTAAGAAATTTTCGGGGAAAGCTTTGCAAATTTAATACCTAAAAATAGGAGCTGCTACCCAGTGTTATGTACTTCTAGTGAGTTTTTTTTTAGAGACTGAAACAAAAAATAAAGTATGGACACTTCATTTAGTTTATATATAATAAATTTGGAGATGTCTATGAAATGCATTAAAGTATTTTCCACTCTACTGTGTTGTGGTTTTAAAAATATGCATACATAAGTTATTATAGGATCCAATCATGATAATTAGGTGATTGTATGACCAGGACATTTTAGTTTCTACAGGCTGAGGTAATTAAATGATTCAATGGCATGAGGGAGAATGATTTTGGAACTCTTGTTAATTTGTTGTGAGAATTCTGCATGTCCATAAGATATTTCTTCACATTTCAAAGCTGAGAAACTTGATTCCTAAATCTTTGGTTGCTTGAATCACCTGAAACCTCTTCACCATGAATTGTGTAAAAGAATAAATTATGTTAGCGTATGGTGATAATATCTTCAAAGTGCCAGGAATTTTCAGGCTCACCTCAGCTGTTACTCAAGAAGCTTACTTTTGAAGACAGAGGGGAAAAAAGCGAAATCTTGAGTTCCCTCATTGCTTGGCTTTCATACTACATATGCCAAATCTAATTGTGCGCTAGTTGCCCTGTTACTGGATAATGTGAATGGCATCTGTGTAAACTATGAGTACAATTAAATGATATTCCACAGTCCTGTGTGTGCTTTGCTGTCTGTCAATGTATAAAATTGAGTTTACAGTGAAGTAAAGCGGTGCTGGGTAGCTTTATACAAGTCCTGGAATTATCACAAGAAAATAATTCAACTATAGAAAGAAACATAGATGTATCTTAACTTAACTTTTAAGATTGAGGAACTATGCATTTATTTTTCTTTGCTACTTCAAATATCAGATTTTGAGTAAATGTTCTGAAAATAGTCATCGAATACCATTTCTATTTAAAAATTAAATAAACAAATTAGATGAAAGTGCAACACACAAAAATGTTTTCAGCTATTTAAACTCTTGTCAGTGAAGGCAAGCATGACGTGCACAGCAAAATCTTATTTATAAAAATGTCTTTGATTTTCATTTTTCTGGTATAATAATTGTGGTATTTTGACTGTATAAAAGATACTGTGAATTTAAAACAGAAATGACTGAGCTCTAAACCTAAAATAGCAGTAGCAGTGCTTTAATAATTGAGAAGGAGATTGAGAAGACCCTTGTAAATTTATCCTTAATCATAAACTGTGTGAAAATTATATAATTTGAAAGTCAATTTATTTTTGGCAGGTTCTTTTCATTATGCATATGTCACAGATTGAAAATATTTAATTTGCATATAAAAGTCTAAGTAGTATGTCTTCTGGAAATAGAAATACTTAAAATGCTGAATTAGCCTCTTTACTGTGTATAGAGAAACGCTGTAATAGATTCTGAGTTAAACTATATGTCTAGGCTAAGGTCCTGAATGGGCTAATGTCCATTAACAATCAACAAATTAGTGAATTGCCTTTATTGAAATTTCTTTTCTCAACCTAGTGGTTTGTTTAACTGATGTGACCATTAGGAGCTATTAGCATGTTAAGTTGGCCTTAGAAACAAAAGGATAAACACAGCACAATTTATTATTTTGCTAGGCTAAGCAAACATGGTTTACATGCATTACTGCCTTCTAACAATGCCAGTAGTCATCTGTAGAATAAATACTCTGTTGGGCTAAGAACAAAAGAATCAGCAGATCTATGATCTACTGAACTTCTAATTATTGATATGTCTTAGCTAATTTGTAGACTTTGAGCCATATATATGTAGACCCATCCAAAATTTCATATTATGTTGGATTTTTTAAATCAGATATTATTATTATGAATAAGAAAAATGCATATTGCAACCAGATGTGGGTGAAACTTTCTTAAAATGAAGCTACTTTCAAATGTACTCCATTTAATATACATTAAGGTAAAGGAGAATCAGAAGGAAATATTTATGTAAATGTTCAACATCCTCATTTTGATTTTTTACTACTGCTACATTTAGTTTCTCATTCTTGGTTTTATATCTAGGAAAGCAGACTTAGCAGTGTCATATAGAGGTCTGAGGAGAAGCTCTTTCCATTGCCTGTTTTATTCTGATTTAAATGCCTGTGCTTTTGAAGTTGTTTCTGATAGTGTTTCAGAAAGAAATAGGAATTTTTGTATGTATGAATTTTCCTTAGCTTGTGCCTTACAGGAAGAAATGGAGGAAATAACATTTCCAACAGACTCTGAGCATTGCACTAGGCATGTGGCCCCATTGCCCCAGTTTGAGCCTGAATTTTCATTAATTCTCTCCATGAATGTTTACTGATCACCACCACATGCCAGATACTTTTCTAGGCACTAAGGTTACACATTGAGCCCAAAAGAAAAAAATCCCTGTGCTTGTGAATCTTACATTCTAGTAGAGGAAGACAGACAACAGACAGTAAACCTGAGTAAGAAGGATATTGAAGGATGATAAGTGCTATAAAAGAAAGAACAGAATAAAGGGAATGGAAGCGGTGAGGGAGAGGGAACATTTGGCATTTTGAATAGAGTCATCCAGCTTCCCTCAGTAAGAGTGACACTAAAGTAAATATTTTAAAAAGGTAAGGGAGTTTGTTTTTCAGCTATTGGAAGGAAAGAATGCTCCAGGCAGAGGGAACAGTTAGTGTAAATGCTCTAAGGCATGTGCTTGCCTGATGTGTTCAAGGATCAGAGTAAACAAGGCTAGGTAAGAGATCTGTGGGAAATGAGGTCAGAAGGAAAAAACAAGGAGAGTCTTACAGTCCATTGCCGGATATGTGGCCTTTACTCTGAGCATGATCTCCCATATGTTTTAAGAGGATCACTCAGACTGCTTTGGGAAGATTAGACTGTAAGCGGGTCAGAGTCTATTAAAGGAGGCCTGGTTAGGTGTCAATTGCAGTGATCCTGGAGACAGATTATGGTGATTTGGTTGTGGGAAGGGGGATCACAGGACATGAAAAGTAGTCTGATTCTGGATATATTTTGAAAGTAGAACCAAGAAGATTTGGATTGTGGAATGGGGAATATGAACAAAAGAGAGAAATCAAGGGTGGCTCCAAGGTTTCAACCTAAGTGGCTGGAAAGATGAATTGACATCCTCAGCTCGTCAGGAAGAGTTGTGGGTAAGAGTGAGAATAAGAGTTCAGCTTTGAACCTGTTGGGAGGTTGCCAGATTTAGCAAATAAAAATACAAGGCAAGTCCATGGAAGTTCTCTTGGTCAAATTTGTATTTAAGTGTGTATTTAATCTGGTAGTCTTAACATGTTGACATCTAAATGAAGATATTGCAAAAGTATTTGGGGCACAGCTGTGAGCTGAAATTGTAATTTTTGTTAGCATGTAGATGAAATTTAAAACCATGAGACTGAATGATACAGCAAAAGACATGAGTATTGATAAAGAAGGACAGAGGTTCTGTGGCCTTCCTATAGTGAGGCTTGAAGCATCTCAACTTTTATAAAGCTTGGGAAGAAGAGGGAGTTGCTAAAAAGTCCAAGAAAGAGAAACAGTAATAGCAGGAAAACCAGTAGAATGTGGTGTGCTAGTAGTCAAATGAGGAAAGATTTCAAACAGGAGGGGGCAATCCATTATGATATGCGCTGATAGGAATAATCCAATATAGGGGAAAATATTGATGTATTAGAGAAAAAGAGTAATTGCTGAAGCAATGTCCTTGACTAGGTAGGATGTCATGGATTCAACTAGTCACGTATAGGAATGAAGCTTGGCAGCAAGAGTAGCAGATAGGAGGGCAGAAAATGCAGTGACAAATGCTGGTGGGTAAGCAGAGGAGGTGGTGAGAGTCTGTGGAAGTTCTCTTTGCCTCAGTTTTCTCAGTGAAGTAGGAGGCAAGATCATAGTTGTAATTCAGGATAGGTAAAGAAATATTTGGAATTTGAAGAGGAAGAAGACATAAGACACGTCTAGGTGAGGAGAGTAACTGGACAGGTCAAACATAGCATGATTGGGGAGCATTAAAACCCTCTTCATTTGTGGGCATGAATTTAAATTGAAATTAGTTAATATGGTTTTGTGTTATTTGTAGCACATCCACACCAAAGTAGGGCATTGAAAACTTTATGGTGAAAATTAAAGTTAGGATTTTAAAAAGTGAGTGTTACTTACCAGTTACTACCCAATTTAGGTGAAGAAATCTTAAATATAATAGACAATCCTCCATTTGCCAGCAACAATTTATAACAAATCTGAGAGAAGTTCCTTTGCATGGTGATGAGTAAAACTATAAACGATTTGTTGAGAGAGACTAAACCCAAAATAAAGGAGAGCTTTGTATACTTTACTGGGTAAGAAATTATTAAGGGGATCCTGAGCTTAGTTTTCAGGTCCTTACAGAAATTGGTAGGAATTCTAAACCAGTATTAAGAATTCACTTCCTATTGAAGTTTACCTTCTCTTCCACATTTTCTTTTTTTACATCTTTATTGGAGGATAATTGCTTTACAATGTTTTGTTAGTTTCTGCTGCATAAAAAAGTGAACCGGCCATATGCATACATATATCCCCATATCTCCTCCCTCTTGCGTCTTCCTCCCACCCTCCCTATCCCACCCCTCTAGATGGTCACAAAGCACCGAGCTGATCTCCCTGTGCTATCTGGCTGCTTCCCACTAGCTATCTAATTTACATTTGGTAGTGTATATACGTCCATGCCACTCTCACACTTCGTCCCAGCTTACCCTTTCCCCTCCCCGTGTCCTCAAGTCCATTCTCTACGTCTGCGTCTTTATTCCTGTCCTGCCCCTAGGTTCTTCAGAACCTTTTTTTGTTTTGTTTTTAGATTCAATGTATATGTGTTAGCATATGGTATTTGTTTTTCTCTTTCTGACTTACTTCACTCTGGATGACAGACTCTAGGTCCATCCACCTCACTACAAATAACTCAATTTTGTTTCTTTTAATGGCTGAGTAATATTCCATTGTATATATGTGCCACATCTTCTTTATCCATTCATCTGTCGATGGACACTTAGGTTGCTTCCATGTCCTGGCTATTGTAAATAGTGCTGCAATGAACATTGTGGAACATGACTCTTTTTGAATTATGTTTTTCTCAGGGTATATGGCCAGTAGTGGGATTGCTGGGTCATATGGTAGTTCTATTTTTAGTTTTTTAAGGAACCTCCATACTGTTTTCTGTAGTGGCTGTATCAATTTACATTCCTACCAACAGTGCAAGAGGGTACCCTTTTCTCCACACCCTCTCCAGCATTTATTGTTTGTAGATTTTTTTGATGATGGCCATTCTGACCAGTGTGAGGTAATACCTCATTGTAGTTTTGATTTGCATTTCTCTAATGATTAGTGATGTTGAGCATCCTTGTATGTGTTTGTTGGCAATCTGTGTATCTTCTTTGGAGAAATGTCTATTTAGGTCTTCTGCCCATTTTTGGATTGGGTTGTTTGTTTTTTTGATACTGAACTGCATGAGCTGCTCATATATTTTGGAGATTAATCCTTTGTCAGTTGCTTCATTTGAAAAAATTTTCTCCCATTCTGAGGGTTGTCTTTTGGTCTTGTTTATGGTTTCCTTTGCTGTGCAAAAGCTTTTAAATTTCATTAGGTCGCATTTGTTAATTTTTGTTTTTATTTCCATTTCTTTAGGAGGTGGGTCAAAAAGGATCTTGCTGTGATTTATGTCATAGAGTGTTCTGGCTGTGTTTTCCTCTAAGAATTTTATAGTGTCTGGCCTTACATTTAGGTCTTTAATCCGTTTTGAGTTTACTTTTGTGTATGGTTTTAGGGAGTGTTCTAATTTAATTCTTTTACATGTAGCTATCCAGTTTTCCCAGCACCACTTATTGCAGAAGCTCTCTTTTCTCCACTGTATATTCTTGCCTCCTTTATAAAAGTTAAACTGACCATATGTGCGTGGGTTTATCTCTGGGCTTTCTATCCTGTTCCGTTGATCTGTATTTCTGTTTTTGTGCCAGTACCATACTGTCATGGTGACTGTAGCTTTGTAATATAGTCTGAAGCCCAGGAGCCTGATTCCTCCAGCTCCGTTTTTCGTTCTCAAGATTCTTTTGGCTATTCGGGGTCTTTTGTATTTCCATACAATTGTGAAAATTTTTGTTCTAGTTCTGTGAAAAATGCCATTGGTAATTTGATAGCGATTGCATTTAATCTGTAGCTTCCTTTGGGTAGTATGGTCATTTTCACAATGTTGATTCTTCCAATCCAAGAACATGATTTATCTCTCCATCTGTTTGTATCATCTTTAACTTCTTTCATCAGTGTCTTATAGTTTTCTGCATACAGGTCTTTTGTTTCCTTAGGTAGGTTTATTCCTAGGTGTTTTATTCTTTTTGTTGCAGTGGTAAATGGGAATGTTTCCTTAGTTTCTCTTTCAGATTTTTCATCATTAGTGTATAGGAATGCAAGAGATTTCTGTGCATTAATTTTGTATCCTGCTGCTTTACCAAATACATTGATTAGCTCTAGTAGTTTCCTGGTAGCATCTTTAGGATTCTCTATGTCTAGTATCATGTCATCTGCAAACAGTGACAGCTTTACTTCTTTTCCGATTTGGATTCCTTTTCTTTCTTTTTCTTTGATTGCTGTAGCTAAAAGTTCCAAAACTATGTTGAATAATAGTGGTGAGAGTGGACAACCTTGTCTTGTTCCTGATCTTAGAAGAAATGGTTTCAGTTTTTCACCATTGAGAATGATGTTGGCTGTGGGTTTGTCATATATGGCCTTTACTATGTTGAGGTAAGTTCACTCTGTGCCTACTTTCTGGAGGGTTTTTATCATAAATGGGTGTTGATTTTGTTGAAAGCTTTTTCTGCATCTTTTGAGATGATCATATGGTTTTTCTCCTTCAATTTGTTAATATAGTTTATCACATTGATTGATTTGCCTATATTGAAGAATCCATGCATTCCTGGGACAAACTCCACTTGATCATGGTGTATGATCCTTTTAATGTGCTGTTGGATTCTGTGTGCTAGTATTTTGTTGAGGATTTTTGCATCTATGCTCATCTGTGATATTGGCCTGTACTTTTCTTTCTTTGTGACATCCTTGTCTGGTTTTGGTATCAGGGTGATGGTGGCCACGTAGAATGAGTTTGGGAGTGTTCCTCCCCCTGGTATATTTTGGAAGAGTTTGAGAAGGATAGGTGTTAGCTCTACTCTAAATGTTTGATAGAATTTGCATGTGAATCCATCTTGTCCTGGGCTTTTATTTGTTGGAAGATTTTTAATCAGGAAGATTTTTAATCACAGTTTCAATTTCAGTGCTTGTGATTGGTCTGTTTATATTTTCTATTTCTTCCTGCTTCAGTCTCGGAAGTTTGTGCTTTTCTAAGAATCTGTCCATTTCTTCCAGGTTGTCCATTGTATTAGCATGTAGTTGCTTGTAGTAATCTCTCATGATCCTTTGTATTTCTGCAGTGTCAGTTGTTACTTCTCCTTTTTCATTTCTGATTCTATTGATGTGAGTCTTCTCCCTTTCGTTTCTTGATGAGTCTGGCTAATGGTTGATCAATTTTGTTTATCTTCTCCAAGAACCAGCTTTTCGTTTTATTGATCTTTGCTATTGTTCCTTCATTTGTTTTTCATTTATTTCTGATCTGATCTTTATGATTATTTTCCTTCTGCTGACTTTGGGTTTTTTTGTTTCTCATTGCTTTAGGTGTAAGGTTAGGTTGTTTATTTGAGATGTTCTTGTTTCTTGAGGTAGGATTGTATTGCTATAAACATCCCTCCTAGAACTACTTTGCTGCATCCCATAGGTTTGGGTCGTCGTGTTTTCATTGTCATTTGTTTCTAGATGTTTTTTGATTTCCTCTTTGATATCTTCAGTGATCTCTTGGTTATTTAGTAGTGTATTGTTTAGCCTCCATGTGTTTGTATTTTTTACAGATTTTTCTGTGCAATTGATATCTAGTCTCATAATGTTGTAGTCAGAAAAGTTACTTGATACGATTTCAATTTTCTCACATTTACCAAGGCTTGATTTGTGACCCAAGAGATGATCTATCCTGGAAAATGTGCCATGAGCGCTTGAGAAGAAAGTATATTCTGTCTTCCAAGTTTTTTTCTGTCTTCCGCGTTTTTTAAGTGGCTCTCTGAGACAGGCTCTGGATTTCTTACTTAGAATGTTACTTAGAATCTCAGTGGTAATTACAATTTACTAAATCGCAATTTAGTAAATACAATGATCTCAATGGTAATTACTAAAATGCATTTTAGTTCTCTCCAAACACGTTATATACTTGGTGAGGTACAATCTTTAGTTCTTAATCCATTAATTTCTACTGAGTATCTTGCTTTCCTCCAGCAGCTCAAGTTCTGAAAAATACTGACACCCAGCCTTTCTATGTATAAGAGTAGCTGTGTAACACTGTAGCTCCCTGATTCTCAAACCAAGTTGAGTACTCTGCTTTGTGGCCATGATCCCTGCCGGGTACATTTTTGCTGGTGTGATGAGATTTCACTGAAGAACAGTTTTACCTGATAACTTTAATGAAGAAAGGGCTTTTTGAAATTTATTTTGTTGGAAAAAAATGACTTCTTTCTTGGACTCTCAGTTAAAAATGCATCTTTGGTTTTTTTTTTTTTTTTTTGGTAATGCTATGATAGTTTTTGTACAGTCATCAAATATCTCCTCAACAGCAAAAGGTTAAAGGCAATATTAAAGTATAACTACTTGAATAACTTTCTGTCTAACACAGCTTAGTCCAGTGGCTCCTTAATGCCAGTCCATGAGCATAATTGGCTGTCTGTGATGATATTAATATAGACAATACAGATATTTACCATAATCTATGGTAAAATGAGAAAAACAGGGACATTGTAAGATTTTCAACTGTCTTTATTTGAGAAACACTGTGATTCTGAGGTTACATCCTTTTTAATTTTTATGGCAATAATGGGTAATACTTCTTATTTTATATCATGCTTAATTTTTGAAAGAAGTTGACACTCTATGACCTCTAATTTAATTTTAAGATTTAACTGGTCCATCAAATACAGAAGACAGTGAACGAAATATTTAGTCCCTATATGATTCCATGAAGAACAGAGCATATGCAGGGGCTTAGAAAAACATAGAAAAGGTGAAGAAAGGAGCAGTTCTGTTCCCTTCATAAGGAATAAAAATCCATTTATGTCCACAGCTAGAAAAATTTGGTTCAGTGTTTCCAAATAGATTGATTGC
This sequence comes from Lipotes vexillifer, assembly GCF_000442215.2. Taxonomy (NCBI): domain Eukaryota; kingdom Metazoa; phylum Chordata; class Mammalia; order Artiodactyla; family Lipotidae; genus Lipotes; species Lipotes vexillifer. The sequence goes on along the minus strand of NW_006797936.1, from coordinate 272,705 downwards.
ATATTTAAAAAATTAGGATGAAAAATATGTAGCTTAAATGTGACTTTGCTTATAAACTTTGTATAAAAATTCTAGATGGGAAATAGAAAAATTATTTTTCTGTAATCGACCTTTAAAAATCATCCGTGTTTTCTTTACATGGAAACTAGATGTTTACTTTAGTGACTGTGTGTGTACCTTCATATTGGAGACTGACTAATGCTTAGAAGGGCAAAATGTCATAGGCAGATCCTAGGCAGGAGGCAGTCAATCCCCTACAGTATTTCAAAAGGTCCTTCTGAGTAATTTTTTTCCTTGGGTGTTTAGATGCCTGTGGAGACATCTGAAAAGGAAGCTCCACAAAATATTTTGTAGTAGATACCTATAATCATAGAATTATCTTAGATTAAGTTTTAAGTCATGTAGAATTTAATAAATAGATTTTATTTAAACTGGGATGAAAATGCTAAAGAAACATGAAAGAAATCTTATCCTTAGGGTAACCATATTTTCTATAATATGCTTTTGACACATCATGTAAAAAGTTACAAGAAAGACTTGTGGAGAAATATGACATTCTGAAGTTTAAGTATTTTACTATGTTCTACAAATCTCTAAGTATTAAAAAATAGATTAAGTTAATTAATGGAAAATGATTTTTTAAATGTGCAAATAAAAATTCAGATTACATTATATTTTACAAATTAAAAAATAGTTTATGGTGAGGTGATTTTTAATAAGTCCCTAAATACTTTTATCATAGATAGCAACCACAGAAAACAACTGTTTTGAACTTAAATGTCTAATTATCGAGTACTATTTTGAAAATCTCAGGTAAACATATTTCATGCCATCCAGTGTAGTTATCTGGGACAGAATGGCTCAGGGGTGAAAGTACATACTAGAAACAGACTGCCTGGGTTTTTCTTTCTTTTTATTGGAGTATAGTTGCTTTAGAGTGTTATATTAGTTTCTACTGTACAGCAAAGCGAATTAGCTAGACGTATACATATATCCCCTCTTTTTAGGATTTCCTTCCCATTTAGGTCACCACAGAGCACTGAGTAGGGTTCCCTGTGCTATACAGTAAGTTCTCAATAGTTGCCTGGGTTTGTATCCCTGCTCTGCCCCTTACTTGCTGTGTAATAATGAACAAGTTACTTAACTTGTCTGTGCCTCAGTTTGTTTTTTTAATCTGAAAAATTGAGATGTAATGGTATATACCTCGCAGCCATAGAACTGTTGTGAGCATCAACTAAATTGATATATTTGAAATGTTTGGAACGGTAACCTACATACGATCAAAGTGTTAGCTATTATATTTTGAAATAATCTTAAAATTTAATGCAAAATGTTAAAAAATTACATACCATACAATGTCAGGTAAAAAAAACACAGGATACGCGATGAAATATGTTATGTGATTAAATTGGCTTTTCAGATATGATTAAAACAACTCACAAATAGAAAATGTCTGCAAGAAGAGTTACAATTGAGGAGTTTATAGTGCAACCTACATTAGTGTCTGCTTTGCATAGTATATTCACTATTCACAACCCCAATCCCCAATTTGCAAGTAGTGGTGAACACCTTGTTCTTTTAAATGTGAACTCTACCATAACTAGGGAGGGAGGCATACAGCCTGACAGTGGTGGCCCTGGGGCTGGCTGGGGCAGTGATGCACTGCCCCTGCATGCCCTCGCCTTGCTCAACTCTAATGTGTCACAGACACTGGTCACTGGAGAATAATCAAAACTACAAATATTAAACTGGAAAAAAGCCAGAGTCAAACATATTCCTTGATATATTTCTGCTGGTGTTGCCGTATTTTTCGCTGTTTCTATGATCACAACAATGGATCCTCATTGAGCACAGCAATTTGAGAGTTCTAAGAGAAACTTGTCCTTTTTTTTTGTTTTCTAATCATCTCTCTCTGGATCTGAAATATAAAAATATACAATCACTTTCCTCCTTAAAATCCTCCTGTTCACAGGGATTGACAATATGAACTTTATCCCTAAATTTATGGTTGCTTTTATTAAGCAGGTTCAGTTATCATTAAAGACTGTAAATCCCAGTTTGCTTCCAGTTGTTTCACAGCTCAGGACTGTTTGTTGCTCTTATATTAACTTGGCAAATATAACTAGTGTTAAGATAAATGAATGGGCATTTTCTCATTACAGAGATGCTTATTGTCAAGGACAGTATCTAAAGCTGGAATTGGGGCAGTTTGCTTGGAAGTGAGGGGAAAGGCATAAAATCAGTAATAATGTTGTTTATATTTTTTTCAGTTATACTTTCTTTGGTGTTGTAAAAGAATTTCAAAAAAAAAAAGACATCTTTTTCAGCAAAGAAACCATAAAGTATTTTCTTTATGGAACAATGAGTAATGTCTGCACATGTATACTGTGGCCACACATTGTGTGCAGGTTAACTGCTAACTTAATATTAGAAGAATCAGTATGGTACAGTTATCCAAATTGGATATTATCTGATTATTCAGTTTCTATTTCCCCATTTTTCCATTAGTTTGTTACTAAGGGATGAAAATGTAGGTGGTTTTATTGGAATTTTTGTCTAAAAATTTGCAATAAACTGTATATTTGCAATAACAAATATCTCTATATTTGTCATGTGAGCATTTGTCCATATGAAAAAATTATTATAGCAGCAATTTCTTTCATAACTTCCTGAACGTATTAGCTTTGCTTGGTAATATAAATTTAAAAATCACTGATTATTAGTATGATGCTAGCATTCTAGAAAAGATTGCACTACTAATTTCTGTATTCACTTAGCAGTCATGATGCTACAGTTAAACTCATAATTAGTAAAATATATCCTTTAGGAGGTACTTGTGTTGAGCCTTTTCCAAAACTTTTCTAAAATTTAGGTGATACTCAGTGAAACAAATACTTTTAATCATCTGCAGTCTGTAATCCCCTTTGTACAAGATCACACAGAAATCAGCAGCATAATATTGGAACAAAGTCAGGAAAACCAAAAGAAAGTGGATGTAACTGTGAAATCAAGGGTATTCTATGGCAGTAGGGGGTGAGGTTGGAAAGAAAGATTGGGTCTAGATTGTGAAGGACCTGTGTGCTTTGATAAGAAGTTTGGGAGCAATGAATGGTTTTGAGCAGCAAACTGGCAATGAAATATAGGCTTAGGGGACATCTCTGAAAACAAGTCTGGTTGAATGTAAGCATGCTGTCTTGGGAATATGAGCCTTTTACTGTGATTCAAGCAAGAAATAATGAAGGGCCAGACCTATAGGGAGAGAAAATAGAAAGGAAGGGATTGATTTAAAATGTAGCTTTGATTATTTCATTCTATTTCCTTCAGTCTCTTCTGAGTTTTCCTGGCCTCATTTCAATCAAGGAGTCTTGTTAAAATACCATACTCCATTGAAAGTATGACCAAATAAATATGTGATGTTGGGAAGTAAAGGGTATGAGGAGGAGAGAAGATACATTTTCCAACAACAGGAGTAACAGACTTGATGGAAAGCTCTCCAATTCTCACTCAAGAGTCTGATGTTTGAGGCTTATCTAAGTGATTACTAAAGATATGAAAGAGGAACAGGCATGACATTCTTGAGGAATTCAGTTTGATACATCAATGCATACCACCCCTTTTTCCCCTGTAGGATGACACGAGCATTTGCTCACAAGAATCCTCTTATACACCCAAGATAATCTAAACCTGTCTTTTTCCTGTCTTATCCATTTTAGAGACATTTGCCAAGTGGCCTAGGACTAGAGATTTAACAAAGACAATGTTTTGCATCTTTACTATGTTCAGTCCCCTTTGGGTCTTCAAACTAATCATAACTATTGATTCAGCAGCCCTGTTACTCTGTTATAGAAGGAAGTTAGATTAGGCAGACAAGCTTATTTTTGGACTTTTTCTCAATTCCTCATGAACTTTTGGATGCTTGTAAATTGATTTTTAAAATGTTTAATATATTCTATGCACAATTATATAGTTCATAGACTTATTTTTCTCCTCTTTTACTTTGAAATAATGTATAGTGCTCACAGAACATCTTGCTGTAATATAAGGATAAATGAATTTTCTCATTTCCTGTCTTTGCTTCGTCTTTATTTCTCCATCCACCTCACCCTAAGTCATTTGTTTTTCGTGCTAGCAATTGTTCTGCCGGGTCTCTCTGGGCTACCCAGGAGACTCCTCAGAGCACGCTGCAGTCAAGTACACAGAACTGCTGCTAGTTTCTTTGAAAAATCAGCTGGCTGACAGATACAGTATAAAGCAAAGTCCTCCACTGCTTTCCTCTGATGATCTGGGTGAACACCTGCCTGCAGAAGTGATAATTAGTGATACCCCTCTCTGAATATAGCTTCCTTCTTTAGGTTACTTCTCCATACTCAAGCCTCTAGTGAATTTATAACCATGATATAAGAAACTCCATTTTGCAGACACATCTAATTAGCAGTGACTTAGCCACGTATAGCCAATTCCATCCATAGGGTCCTGAATATGACACTTAAAATCAACATGGCCTGTTAAAAGACCTCAGGTTAGATGTTTATAGCTTTTTACACATTGTAAGGGGTACAAAAATGGGGTACAGTTAATCAAAACAAATCTAACAGATCAGTGGGTTCAAACCAGGTTCATGTTTATTTGGGACCAAATTATTTTCTCTCTCTCCTTTTTTTTGTCTTTTAATGGAATTTAAACATGCTTAGATACAATCTGGTGGCAATATGTCCCCAAAAAGAGAATTTTATGAGAAAAACACCCTCAAAACTGGCAGAAATATTTAGAAGCAATGGATAAAAGGTAGTAGAGGCAAACAAGCACCTTAGTCCATGGCCAAACATGCCAGTTAAATTCTAACCAGATCAGGACCGCCTTAGACCCAGGCAAGGGCAGCCCCTGCTCTGGGCCTTGTGTTTCAGAGAGCTCTGCATGTCACAACCACAGAAATTCATTGAATATAAAACACATTGGCCATCTGTCCCTTGGGATCTGGCACTTGTAACCTGTAACCCTAAACATCTGCTCTTGTGACTAGTATCATTTAGGCCCCAAAGAAATGGATGCTTCTTCTACATCTCTTTGCCTATGATCTTGAAATGAAAGGTGATTGCATGCCAATGCCAGGGGGGTTTGTGGCATGTTACAGCTGCTGACATCAGACATACACAATGCCTTGGAATGTAGGAAGCATTTGAGTGGATAAATCTCAAGTGTGAGGCCCAGTGAGTTACCACCAAGTGAATATACCTGTGTATTTAAGCATTTTCCAGACACAAGCACTGCCAAGAGGAATTGCTAACCGAACATTGTAGACTGTTGTCATCTATTACTTCATGTAAATAGGATCCTGTAGTACTCTATTGTGACCAGACTTTTTTTGCTCAATATTTGTGAGATCCATAAAGATTGATGAATATAGTTATAATTCAGTCATTGCTGTATAGTATTTTATTGTGTGAGAAAAACACAATTTATTTATGCTCTATTGTAGATGAACATTTGTATTATTTCCAGTTTGGAAATATTACTGAATAGTGCTGCTATGTACACTCATGTTCATGTCTGTTAGTAAATCTATATATTTATTTCTGTAGGGTGTACACCAAGGAGTGGAATTTCTGGGTAATAAGGTATACATAGGTTTAGTTTCAGTTTTCCACAGTGGTTGTATTAATTTATACCCTCTAGAGCACTCTGCAAGAGTTGCTGTTTTTTTCTATCCTTGCTAACTTCTGCTATTTTCCGTTACTTTTATTTTTGCCATTCTTGTGGTGTATAGTAGTATCACATTATGGTTTTAATTTAATTTAATCTTGTGTGCAGAAAAATCTTTAAAAATCTACTAGACCTAATAAATGAGTTAGGTAAGGTTGCAGGATACAAAACTAATAAAACTAATATACAAAGTTCAGTTTATTTCTATATACTAGAAATGAACAATCCAAAATTGTTCATGGACATTGTTTATGGGCAGTCATATTGTTTCCAGTTTTCTGGCTGTTACAAATAAATTGCTGTGCGCATTCATATACAAGTCCTGTGTGTACGAAAGCTTTCTTGTTATTTAATTTATTTTATTTTATTTTAAATTGGGGTATAGTTGCTTTACGATGTTGTGTTTCTGCTGTACAAAGAAGTGAGTCAGCTATATGTATACATATATCCCCTCCCACTTGGACCTTCCTCCCACCCCCCGGCCCCATCCCATCCCTCTAGGTCACCCTAGAGCACCAAGCTGAGCTCCCTGTGCTATATAGCAGGTTCCCACTAGTTATCTATTTTAAGCACGGTAGTGTATATATGTCAATCCCAGTCTCCCAATTCATCCCACACCCCCTTACCCCCACCATGTCCACACGTCCATTCTCTATGTTTGCGTCTCTATTCCTGCCCTGCAAATAGGTTCATCGGTACCATTTTTCTAGATTTCACATATATGCGTTAATATACGATATATGTTTTTCTCTTTCTGACTTCCTTCACTCGGAAAGCTTTCTTTTCACTTAGGCAAATACTCAGGAGTGTATGGCTGGATCATACAGTACCTGTGTGTTTAAAATACTCAGGAGTGTGTGGCTGGATCATACAGTACATATGTGTTTAACATTTAAAGCCAATCTGCTTTTGAAAGTGGTTATTTACATTCACACCTCCAGAGTATCAGAGTCCTAGTTCCTCCACGTTGTAGCCAACATTTGATATGGTCAGTCTTTCTGTACATCACTATAGTTGGTATACAGATGTGTCATAAAATATCCTTTTGATTTTTATTTGCATTTTTCTGTTGGCTAATGATGTTATTAACTTATTTGCCATTAAATATCTTCTTTGAAAAATGGCTGGTAAAATTTTTGACCAGTTTTAAAATCAGTTTGTTTGCTATTTTATTATTGGGTTTTGAGAGTTCCATATATATTTTTAAACAAATTTTTTTATCAGATATATGATCTGCAAATATTTCTCCTGCTCTCTAGCTTGTCTTTTCATTCTCTTAACAATGTCTTTCAAAGAGCAGAAGTTTTTAATTTAAAAAATCCACTTCATTTTTTTCTTATACAGAGTGTACTTTTAGAGTCATAACTAACAACCCTTTGTCCAACACAAGGTCACAAAATTTTTTTCCTGTTTTCCCTTATAAGCTTTATAATTTTAAGCTTTATATTTAGGACTATGATCCATGAATTTTGAGTTAATTTTGATATGTGGTGTGATATGAATCAAAGTTCACTTTTTTTTTTTTTGCAGATGAATATCCAATTATTTTAGTACCTTTTATTGAAGAGATTATCATTCCCCAATGAACTAAGTTTGCACCTTGGTCAAAAATTAGTTGTCCATATGTAAGCAGGCATATTTCTGGACAGTATGGTGTTCTAGAAATCTGTTTATCTATCTTGATGCCTATATTGCACCTTTACTTGTTGCAGCTTCATAATAAGGCTTCAAATAATGTAGCATTAATTTTCCAACTTTGTTCTTTTTTTAAAGTTGTTCAGGTTATTCTAGGTCCTTTGCATTTCTGCTTATTTTAGAATTAGCATGTTAATTTTTACAAAAAAATCTCTTCTGGGATTTTGCCTGAGAAGCATTTGAATCTATTGGTCCGTTTGAACCTTTAGATCAATTCCTAACTACATTTAGTCTTTCAACCCAAGAACATGATGTATATTTTTATCTTTTCTTTTTGAAATTGAATCTGTGTTTAACTGCCACTTTTCAAAAACCCATTTTTTTTTTTTTTTTTTTGCGGTACGCGGGCCTCTCACTGTTGCGGCCTCTCCCATTGCAGAGCACAGGCTCCGGACGCGCACGTTCAGTGGCCACGGCTCACGGGCCCAGCCACTCCGCGGCATGTGGGATCTTCCCGGACCGGGGCACAAACCCGTGTCCCCTGCATCGGCAGGCGGACTCCCAACCACTGTGCCACCAGGGAAGCCCCCAAAAACACATTTTTTAATTATTTTTTTATGGAGGTATAGTTGACTTATAACAGTGTATTAGTTTCAAGTATACAACATAATGATTCAATATTTGTGTACATTGCAAAATGATCACCACAGCAGATCTAGTTAACATCCATCACCATACATAGTTACAGTTTTTTTTCTTGTGATGAGAACTTTTAAGATCTACTCTCTTAGCAACTTTCAATATCCCATTGCTCTAGGTCACCCCAACTTTCAAGTATGCAATACAGTATTTTAAACTATGGTTGCCATATTGTACATTACATCCTCTTGACTTATTTTAGAATTTAAAGTTTGTACCTTTTGACCCCCTTCTCCCACCCCCTACACCATCCCTGGCAACCACCAATTTGTTCTCTGTATCTATGAGGTTGGTGTTTTTGTTTATTTTGTTTTGCTTTGTTTTTAGATTCCACATATATGTGAGATTATATGGTATTTGTCTTTCTCTGACTTACTTCACTTAGCACAATGCCTTCAAAGTCCATCCATGTTGTTGAAAATGACAAGGTTTCCTTCTTTTTTCTAGCTGAATAATATTCCACTGTATAGGTACATCTTACATCTTCTTTATCAATTCATCTATTGATGTACACTTAGGTCATTTCTCTATCTTGGCTATTGCAAATAATGCTGCAATGAACATGAGGGTGCATATATCTTATCAAGTTAGTGTTTTGTGTTCTTTGGATAAATACCCAGAGATGGAATTGCTGGATCACACAGTACTTGCATTTTTTATTATTTTTTTTAGAAAGCTCCATACTGTTTTTCATGATGACTGCACCAATTTATATTTCCACCAACAGTGCACAATGGTTCCCTTTTTTTCACGTCCTTGCCAATACTTGTCATTTCTTTTCTTTTTTATGAGAGCCATTCTGACAGGTATGAGATGTTATCTTATTGTAATCTTGATTTGCATTTCCCTTATGATTAGTGATGTTCAGCATCTTTTTGTGTACCTTTTGGAAAATGTCTATTCAACTCTTCTGCCCAGTTTGAATTGAATTGTTCAGTATTTTGTTACTGAGTTGTATGAATTATTTGTGTATTCTAGATGTTAATCCTTAATCAGATATGTGATTTGAAAATATCATCTCCCATTTAGTTGTTTGCCTTTTCATTTCATTAATGATTTCCTTTGCTGTGCAGAAGCTTTTTAGTTTGATTGTATTTCCACTTGTCTATTTTTACTTTTGTTGCCTAAGCTTTTGGAGTTAGATCCAAAAAATCATTGCCAAGATCAATGTCAAGGAAATTGCTACCTGTTTTCCTCCAGGGTTTTTATGTTTTCAGGATTTAATCTCGCTCAACAGTGTATTATTTTATTTTATTTTTTTGCTGTACGCGGGTCTCTCACTGTTGTGGCCTCTCCCGTTGTGGAGCACAGGCTCTGGACGCGCAGGCTCAGCAGCCATGGCTCACGGACCTAGCTGCTCTGTGGCATGTGGGATCTTCCCGGATTGGGGCACGAATCCGTGTCCCCTGAATCGGCAGGTGGACTCTCAACCACTGTGCCACCAGGGAAGCCCTCAACAATGTATTATTAAAATCTCTATATCCTTACTGACTTTCTGTTTAGTTTTCTATCATTATTGATTAGAAAGAATTGAAATCTGTGACTATAATTGTGAACTTACCTAATTCTACTTGCAGTTCTATCACTTTTTGCTTCCTATATGTTAAAAATTGTTATATTCTCTGATAAATTACCTTTTTAGCATTATGAAATGAGATTCTCTATTGCTGTTCATATTTTTTGCTCTGAAATCTACTTTGCTATAATATAGTCACTCTAGCTTTATTTTGATTATTATTAAAATATATTTTGTTTCTTCCTTTCAATTTTAACCTATTTGTACCTCTGTGTTGACAGTGTATTTCTTTTAGGCTGTATATAGTTGGATCTTACTTTTCTATCTATTCTGACAATCTGTGACTTTTTAAAAGTGTGTGTAAACCATTTATATTTAATGCAGTTGTTGAGATAGCTAAGTTTAAACTTACCAGCTTTCTATCAGTTGTGTAATGTACCATCTATTCGTCTTCCCTTTTTCCTTTTTTGCTTCCTTCTCATAGATTAAATATATTTTTATGGTTTTATTTTATCTCCTTTGTTGGATCATTAGCATAACCATCTATTTTTCTATTTAGTTGTTGTTTTGTGTTTATTGTTACATTTTAACCTTATCACCATCCACCTTCAAATGGTATTATAATACTTCACATACAGTAAGAATATTACATATTACACTTCTGTTTCTTTCTTCCTGGCCTTTGTACTATTGCTATATATCTTACTTCTAAATATGTTATAAAACTCACATTATATTATTATTTACATAATCAATTATATTTTATAAACATTTATATTTTAAGGATATTTAAATTGTAAAAGATTTCTATGTTTACTCATGTAATTACCATTTCTGCTCTTCAATTTTTTGTATAGATCCATATTTTCATCTGGTATCACTTTCTTTTTTTAAAATTTTTATTGGAGTAGTTGATTTACAATGTTGTGTTAGTTTATGCTGTACAGCAAAGTGAATCAGTTATACATATACATACATCTACTCTTTTTTAGATTTTTTTCCCATATAGGCCATTACAGGATATTGAGTAGAGTTCCCTATGCTATACAGTAGGTCCTTATTAGTTATATATTTTATGTATAGTGGCATGTATATATCAATCCCAAGTTCCCAATTTATCCCTCCCCCTGCCCCAGCTTTCCCCCCGGTAACCATAAGTTTGTTTTCTACATCTGTGACTCTATTTCTGTTTTGTAAGTAAGTTCATTTTATGATTTTTTTAAGATTCCAAATATAAGCAATACTATATGGATCTAGAGATCATCATACTGAGTGAAGTAAGTCAGACAGAGAAAGACAAATATTATTGTCTGCTTTCTAGAAAGACTTCCTTTACTGTTTTCTGTAGTGTGGACCTGCTAGAGATAAATTCTTTCATCATTATATGTCTAAAAAAACCTTCACGTTGCCTTAATTTTTGAAACTTATTTTCAATAGGCACAGAATTTTAGGTCACTTGCTCTCTCCAGTCGTTTAAAAATGTTGATTTCCTGTCTTCAAAATATTTTCTTTCCAACAAGAAATCTGCTGCCATTATATTTTTATTCTTCTCTAGGTAATGTATCTTTTTGCTGACTACTTTTAGGATTTTCCCTTTTCCATTATATTGCAGTAATTTGATTGTGATTTGTCTTCTTGTAGTTTTCTTTATATTTTGTGTGCTTAAGGTTCATTGAGTTTCTTAGATATGTAGGTTTATAGTGTTCATCAGATAGGGAAACATTTCAGCCACTATTTATTAAAAATATTTTCCTGCCTTTCCTCTAACACATCTACTTTCTTCTCAGTTTTGAGAATTCTAATTACATGTATAATTGACCCCTTGACATTTTCTGTAGCTCAGTGAAGCTTTTTCCTTTTCCTTTTCTTTCTCCTCTTCCTCCTCCTATTTCTTGTCCTTCTTCTTCTCCTTCTCCTTTTCCCTCTCCCTTTCTCTCTGCCCCCCTCTGTCTCCCTCTCCTTGTTTTTCTTATTCTTTCATTCTCTGCCACCTCTGCATTTCATTTGGGAAATGTCTATGAGTTCAGGTTCACAAATACTTGTGCAATATCTAATCTGCTGTTACTATCATCCAGTAAATAGTTCATCTAAGATGTTATGGTTTTATTTCTAGAAGTTTGGCTTTTTTATATTTTCCATATTTCAGCTAAAGTTTTTGAGCATATGTGGCACAGTTGTATTGAGTATTTTAATATTCTTATCAGCAAATTCTAATATCTATTTGAATTGTGACTCAGTTCAATTGGTAGATTTTTCTGTTATTATGGGTTATATTTTCCTTCTTTTTTTAAACATCTTATAATTTTAGATTGGATGCCAGACATTGTGAATTTACCCTTGTTTGCAAGTGTTAGATGTGTTTGCACTTCTATAAATGTTGTTGTTTTGTTCTGTAATGCTGGTTAAGTTACTTGGAAACAGTTTGATATTTTCAGGTCTTTCTTTTAAGATTGATTAGTTGAAACCAGAACTGAGTTTAATCTAAGGCCAATAATTCCTGACAACTAAGACCCTTCACTCTGCACAGTGTCATATGAATTATGAGATTTTCTAGTTTGGCTGGTGGGGATAGGGACTATTCTTACCGTGTGTCAGTTATGCACTGCTCAATCTACTCCTTTTGAGTAGCTCTTTTCCTGGCCCCAGGTAGTTTCCTTATACACATGCTAATCAGTATTCTGCTAAATACACAATGATACCCTCTAAAGATCTTGAGGTTTCTTTCTCTGGATAGCTCTCTTCTTTCCTGTACTCTGTATGGCAAACTCTTGTTGCTTGGTCTCCCTGAATTCCCAACTCTGTCTTCTTAACTAATGGAGTTTCCTGAGCACTACCTGGATTCTTCCCATGCTGTTACGCTGTACTTTCTTAAGGCATTGAGTTAGAGCAATCGTAGGGCTCTTGTTCATCTCCTGTCCCTCAGGGATCACCGTCCTTCATTGCCTCATGCCCACTGTCTTAAAAACGGTTCAGATATCTGGGACTTTCCTGGTAGTCCAGTGGGTAAGAATCCATGTTCCCAATACAGGGGACCTGGGTTCGATCCCTGGTCAGGGAATTAGATCCCACATGCATGCCACAATTAAGAGTCCGCGTGCCACAACTAATACCTGGCACAGCCAAAAATAAATAAATAAATAAATATTAAAAAATAAAACACTTCATATATGTGTTCATTGTTTCAAATGGAAGGAAAACTTTTTTCTCTGTTACTCTGTCTTGTCCAGATGTTTGGTATTTAATGTTTTGATATCTTTGATGTTATATTTAATCTTTTATGTAAATTCTATATTTCAGTTCTATATATATATATATATAGAGAGAGAGAGAGAGAGAGAGAGAGAGAGAGAGAGATTTGTTATAAAGAGTTAGAATAAAGACACAGACCTACTAGAGAATGGACTTGAGGATATGGGGAGGGGGGAAGGGTAAGCTGTGACAAAGCGAGACAGAGGCATGGATATATATACACTACCAAACATAAGGTAGATAGCTAGTGGGAAGCAACCGCATAGCACAGGGAGATCAGCTCGGTGCTTTGTGACCGCCTGGAGGGGTGGGATAGGGAGGGGGGGAGGGAGGGAGACGCAAGAGGGAAGAGATATGGGAACATATGTATATGTATAACTGATTCACTTTGTTATAAAGCAGAAACTAACACACCATTGTAAAGCAATTATACTCTAATAAAGATGTAAAAAAAAAAAAAAGAGTTAGCTCATGTGATTATGGATATTGAGGAATCCCACAATCTGCTGTTTGCTTGCAAGCTGGAGACCTAGGAAAGCCAGTGGTATAATTCCAGTCCTATTTAAAGGCCTGAGAATCAGAGGAGCTGATAATGTAAATTCCAATCCAAGGGCAAGAGAAGAGCTATGTCCCAGCTCAAGCAGGCAAGTAGGAAGGGAACTAATCTTCCTCTGATTTTTGTTCTGTTTTGGCCCTCAACATTTGGATGGTGCCCACCCACATTGGGAAGAGCAATCTACTTTTACTGAGTCCACCAATTTAAATGCTAATCTCATCTGAAACACCCTCATGGATATACCCAGAAATAACCTTTTATTTAGGCACCCCATGGCCCAGTCAAGTTGACACATAAAATAAATCATCACACCATCCTACTAAGAAACTTAAGCAAATTAGCCTGCTATTTACAACAGTTACACATGGAAGCTAAATTTTACATTATAAAATATTCATACCGAAATTAAATTTGTATATATGCAACTCTCTTAAAACATTAGCCAGATCTCTACAATTTATGTTGCTATTTACAGTAGAAATCTAGTTACTGCTTTTAAAGACAGTAAAAATTATGATTTTAGGAATAGTGATTTATGTGAAGAAACTGAAATATTTTGTAGTGTTTTATGCATAAGGACAGTTTCTTGTGTGTTCCCGTTATGATGTTTGAATGTGATATGTAAAATTCAGTATTTAGTTGTGAATATAACTATTGCTTTAAGAATTTTATTGACAATTTTAGTTACTACTGCCTATGCAGAGTTTCTTCAAATTGAAATTAATAAAAACTTGTCTAATAACTAGAATGACTAAAAATTATTTAATTTGGTATTTAAGACACATAAAACCATAACTTTGTGCTTATATTAAGTTATAACTTTTCAGGGTAGGAAAATAGAAAATATTTTACTTGGAAGTTTTAGCTCAACTTATAATCAGTATACTTATTAATATAGCATTATATAATAGTACCATTTGTACTCTTGCTGCAGGTTGTGAAAATAGGGTCAGCCCTCACCAACACATTTGTGTTAGAGACATTTTAAAATGTCTTTTTCTTTTTTGTCTGCATAGACTGGCAGGATTATTTTTTACAATTAAAAAAACCAAAATCAAACCCTTTTTGTCTTTACCAACCACCATTTCATTTCATCACTTGGGGTTCAATCATAGATGCAGAATCACTATGAGTATTATGGAATAAGAAATTTATTATACAAAATAAACCCCACATTGTCGCAGGGGCTGGGAAATAAAGGTCTGAAAAGATTTAGAGAAAAGTCCTTAATTAATCCTGGTGTTGATGGATGATTTAGAGCTTGCAGAAAGTCACTTCAGGGTCCTAAAGTAGAACTGTATCTGCCTCACAACTTCCCTACTGCAGTGCTTGCGTGGCTCCTGTTTATCTATTGAAATATAGTTGGGATATCTCCTGTTATGTTCTGTGACAAGGTAATGTTAAATAGGAATCTATTTCTGCAGACACTGTTTTGTTTGGTTATCTTGCTGTGGAAGCTCAAGAACTCCCTTATCAGAACTCATGGGTTTTCCAGACTAAATGGCTGTAATTAACAAGCAAATCACAATGACTAGAGATAGAATTTGCATGGTGAAGCACTCTGGGGTCCCAGGCACACCAAAGAATGCAAAAAGTTGGACATGAAGGACTCTTGGAAATACTTCAGCACCAAGTAGTACTTACATTTTATAGACAAAGCACCCAGACAGTAAGAAAATATAGATATTATCCCAAGTGTGTGTGCAAAAGTTAAGCATTTTCTTAAATAATAAAGGCAATAGAATTTCTAAATTGGTCTTTACTGTGTCTTTTTTTAGATTTGTAAGCAGCATTTATCTTGTAATGTATTATGTTCATGCTTCATTTACAAATCACTTTCCTGTAAAAATTATTTTTACTTCTCACAATGACCCTATAAGGTCAGTATTAATATGTTCATTTTACAAAAGGAGAAATAGAGGCTCAGAGGATAAGTGGGTTGTCCAAGGTCATATCAGGTATAAGTGGGAAAGGCAGGACCTTCATCAGGTCTCTGCTATGACACAAACCTACTCTTACCACCCAGTGAAACACAAATGAGCAGTGTGCTGTTCAATAGCAGTATTTTTTCCAAAACGTCTCAGTCTTTCATGTTGTAAGTTTAACTTACATTCAAGTCTCTATCATCTTATGAGACCTTTATTTTTTGGTAACTCCTGAATTATTTTTTTTCTTTTCCTTTTCATCCAAACACTGAAAGCATAATCTACACTCCCTGTCCCTGTTCACCTTCATTCATCTCTAAATTCTCAGCAACCTGGTCTCTTCAGCCACCACATCTCATAAGATCAACAAGTACCTCTTAATTATTAAATAAAATGTATATTTGGTGTAATTTTCTGGGACTGTTATATTTCTCTTGAATTGATTCTTTTATTACAAAATGCCACTCAATATCTACTGATAATTTCTTGCCTTGTCTTTAAAATCTAATGTACCTTATATTAATAAAATATCTTTCTGTTTCCATTCTCTTATTTTCAACCTTTCTGTGTATCTAATATTTAGATCTCATCTCTTGTAAACACCATATATCTGGCATTTAAAAAAATCAGTCTGAAATTCTTTGTCTGTTAAATGGAGTCTTTAGTCCATTTCTATTTACTGTACTTTGGCTTATATCTACATTTTGTTGATTCTTGTTTTTTTTGTTTGTTTCTATCTATTATTTATTCTTTTATTCCTCTTTGTTTCTTTCGGTTTAGTTACAAATTTTTAATATGGTATTTTTCTAGTAATTTTAAAATTCATTTAAAATCACATTTATTTATACATTTTAACTTTTAAAATATATACTACTTATTTACTCTTTCTATTTCTCTTAATTGCTTTCTGAAATGTCATGCTCCCAAGTAGAATAGTTCCTGCTACCTAAAATCTCTCTTTAGTATTTCTTGGAAGGCAGCTTTTGTTTGTCTGATAACCTCTTATTTTACCTTTATTTTTACAGGATATTTCCTATGAGCAGAAAATTCTACCTTACCATGTTTGTTTGTTTTTTTTTTCTCCACACTTTAAAGATGTCATTTCACTACCTTCTGTTTTGACCATTTCTGTTGAGAAGCCAGCCGTCCTTTTATACTCTGTTCCTTTAAATGTAATGCATCTTGTTTTCCCTCTGCCATTTTTATGATTATTTTTCTTTGTCTCTTTTCTAGCATTTAATTATACTATACCTATGCGTGTTTTCTTTATACCTTTCTTTCTTGGGTGTTGTAGAGCTTTTTGAATGTATGGATTGAAGTCTTTGCCAGTTTCGGAAAATTCTCACCAGTTATGTCTGTACGTATTCCTTCTGCTCTATTCTCTTTCCTCTACTTTTTTTTTTCTTTTCAATTTGTGAAATGATTTATATACTTTATCTCATGAAATCCTTAAAATGATCCTACAAGGTGCATTTATGATTTTCCCTACTTTACAAATGATTAAACTGAGGTTTGAAAGGGTAAGGGATCAGCCCATGATCCACAACCAAGAAGTGTCAGAGTCAGAACACAAAACCAAGATCTCCCCAAAGAACTCTGCGGATGATTTGGGCGACAAGCCAAAGTTCAAGAGACAGTGGAGTCCAGAGCGGATTTTATATATGGATTACCTAGAAAACTTCTCCAGTCCTCTGTATTACCATCATATTGAGTGGTGCAGTTGAAAGAACGTTTAAATGAAAGTTGAGGTATCTGGGTTATAGACTTTTTTTTTTTTGCGGTATGCGGGCCTCTCACCGTTGTGGCCTCTCCCATTGCGGAGCACAGGCTCCGGACGCGCAGGCTCAGCGGCCATGGCTCACGTGCCCAGCCGCTCCGCGGCACGTGGGATCTTCCTGGACTGGGGCACGAACCCGTGTCCCCTGCACTGGCACGTGGACTCTCAACCACTGCGCCACCAGGGATACCCTAGATTTTTTTTGTTACCAAGAAGTTTGTGTAATTGGGAGCCATTTATTTAACTTGCTGAGGCACTGAAGACGTTTTGAAGGTGATAGAGAAGGTCCCTTCCAGTTTTAAACATCTTTAATTAGATGGTAGCTGCCTTTTGACTGGCTTGGAGGAATCAAGTATATCATAAAGGTCTCAGATAGTGATATTCTTCTACAGCTTTATTTATTCATTTATTTTTTGACCTTGACATTTGTAACATTCTTTTTTTTAAATAGATCTTTATTGGAGTATAATTGCTTCACAATACTGTGTTCCTGTTGCACAACAAAGTGAATCAGCCATATGCATACACATGTCCCCATATCCCCTCCCTCTTGAGCCTCCCTTCCATCCTCCCTATCCCACCCCTCTAGGTCATTGCAAAGCACCAAGCTGATCTCCCTGTGCTATGTTGCTGCTTCCCACCAGCCAACTATTTTACATTCAGTAGTGTATATATGTCGACGCTATTCTTACTTTGCCCCAGCTTCGCCCTCCCACCCCATGGCCTCAAGTCCATTCTCTATGTCTACCTCTTTATTCCTGTCCTGCAACTAGGTTCATCAGTACTATTTTTTTTTTTTTTAGATTCCATATATATGCATTAGCATACGGTATTTGTTTTTCTCTTTCTGACTTACTTCACTTTGTATGGCAGAGTCTAGGTCCATCCTCCTCACTACAAATAACTCAATTTCATTTCTTTTTATGGCTGAGTAATATTCCATTGTATATATGTGCCACATCTTCTTTATCCATTCATCTGTTGTTGGACACTTCAGTTGCTTCCATGTCCTGGCTTTTGTAAATAGAGCTGCAGTGAACATTGTGCTGTAAATAGTGCTGCAATGAACATTGTGGTACATGACTCTTTTTGAATTATGGTTTTTTTCAGGGTATATGCCCAGTAGTGGGATTGCTGGGTCACATGGTAGTTGTATTTTTAGTTTTTTAAGGAACCTCCATACTGTTATCCATCGTGGTTGTATCAACTTACATTCCCACCAACAGTGCAAAAGGGTTTCCTTTTCACCACACCATTTCCAGCATTTACTGTTTCTAGATTTTTGATGATGGCCATTCTGACTGGTGTGAGGTGATACCTCTTGTAGTTTTGATTTGCATTTCTCTAATAATTACTGATGTTGAGCATCTTTTCATGTGCCTCTTGGTCATCTGTATGTCTTCCTTGGTGAAATGTCTATTTAGCTCTTCCTCCCATTTTTTAACTGGATTGTTTGCTTTTTTTGATATTGATCTCCATGAGCTGTTTGTATATTTTGGAGATTAATCCTTTGTCTGTTGTTTCATTTGCATATATTTTCTCCCATTCTGAGGGTTGTATTTTCATCTAGTTTAAGGTTTCCCATTCTGAGGTTGTCTTTTCATCTTGTTTATGGTTTCCTTTGCTGTGCAAAAGCTTTTTAGTTTAATTAAACGCCATTTGTTTATTTTTTTTTTTTATTTCCTTTATTCTAGGAGGTGGGTCAAAAAAGATCTTGCTGTGGTTTATGTCAAAGAGTGTTTCTCCTATGTTTTCCAATGAGAGTTGTATAGTGTCTGGTCTTACATTTAAGTCTTTAATCCATTTGGAGTTTATTTTTGTGTATGGTGTTAGGGAGTGTTCTAATTTCATTCTTTTCCATGTAGCTGTCCAATTTTCCCAGCACCACTTATTGAAGAGGCTGTGTTTTCTCCATTGTATGTTCTTTCCTCCTTTGTTGTAAATTAGGTGCCCATATTTATGTGGTTTTATCTCTGGGCATTCCATCCTGTACCATTGATCTATATTTCTGTTTTTGTGCCAGTACCATACTCTCTTGATTACTGTAGCTTTGTGGTATAGTTTGAAGTCAGGGAGCCTGATTCCTCCAACTCCATTTTTCTTTCCCAAGATTGCTTTGATTATTCGGGGTCTTTTGTGTTTCCATACGAATTGTAGAATATTTTGTTCTAATTCTGTGAAGAATGCCATTGGTAGTTTGATAGGGATTGCGTTGAATCTGTAGATTGCTTTGGGTAGTGTATTCATTTTCACAATTTTGATTCTTCCAATCCAAGTACGTGGTATATTTCTCCATCTGTTTATGTCATCTTTAATTTCTTTCAACAGTGTTTTATTGTTTCTGAGTATAAGTCTCTTGCCTCCTTAGGCAGGTTTATTCCTAGGTATTTTATTCTTTTTGTTGCAGTGGTAAATGGGAGTATTTCCTTAATTTCTCTTTCTTATTTTTCATTGT
>NW_006797936.1:240710-253183 GCF_000442215.2 Lipotes vexillifer | reverse complement strand
GAATGCCAGAGATTTCTGTGCATTATTTTGTATCCTGCAACCTTACCAGATTCATTGATTAGTTGTAGTAGTTTTCTGGTGGCATCTTTAGGATTTTCTATGTATAGTATCATGTCATTGGCAAACAGTGACAGTTTTACTTCTTCTTTTCCAATTTGTATTCCTTTTATTTCTTTTTCTTCTCTGATTGCTGTGGCTAGGACTTCCAAAACTATGTTAAATAAGAGTGGTGAGACTGGACATCCTTAGTGGAAATGCTTTCAGTTTTTCACCATTGAGTATGATGCTTCCTGTGGGTTTGCCATATATGGCCTTTATTATGTTGAGGTAGTTTCCTTCTGTGCCCATTTTCTGGAGAGTTTTTATCATAAATGGGTGTTGAATTTTGTCAGAAGCTTTCTCTGCATCTACTGAGATGATCATATGGTTTTTAATTACTTAATTTGTTAATGTGGTGTGGTGTGTCACATTGATTGATTTGCATGTGCTGAAGAATCCTTGCATCCCTGGGATAAATCCCACTTGAGCATGGTGTATGATCCTTTTAATGTGCTGTTGGATTCTGTTTGCTAGTATTTTATTGAGGATTTTTGCATTTATGTTCATCAGTGATATTGGTCTAGAATTTTCTGTTTTTGTGATATCTTTTTCTGGTTTTGGTATCAGGGTCGTGGTGGCTTCATAGATTGAATTCCGGTGTGTTTCTCCCACTGCAATTTTTTGGAAGATTTTGAGAATGATCGGTGTTAGCTCTTTAAATGTTTGATAGAATTCTCCTGTGAAGCCATCTAGTCCTGGACTTTTGTTTGTTGGAAGATTTTTAATTACGGTTTCAATTTCATTACTTGTGATAGGTCTGTTTATATTTTCTAATTCTTCCTGGTTCAGGCTTGGAAAATTGTACCTTTCCAAGAATTTGTCCATTTCTTCATGGTTGTCCATTTTATTGGCATATAGTTGTTTTCAGTAGTCTCTTATAATCCTTTATGTACTTCAGTGTCAGTTGTGATTTCTCCTTTTTCATTTCTAATTTTATTGATATGCCTCTTCTCCCTTTTTTCCTTGATGAGTCTGGTTAAGGGTTTATCAATTTTGTTTATCTTCTCAAAGAACCAGGTTTTAGTTTTATTGATCTTTGCTATTGTTTTCTTTGTTTCTATTTCATTTATTTCTGCTCTGATCTTTATGATTTCTTTCCTTCTACTGACTTTGGGTTTTCTTTGTTCTTCTTTGTCTAGTTGTTTTTTTTTTTCTTTTTGCGGTACGCGGACCTCTCACTGTTGTGGCCTCTCCCGTTGCGGAGCACAGGCTCCAGAAGCGCGGGCTCAGCGGCCATTGGCTCACGGGCCCAGCTGCTCCGCGGCATGTGGGATCTTCCCAGACCAGGGCACGAACCCGTGTGCCCTGCATCGGCAGGTGAACTCTCAACCACTGCGCCACCAGGGAAGCCCTTTAGTTGTTTTAAGTGTAGGGTTATATTTTTTATTTGAGATTTTTCTTGTTTCTTGAGGTGAGATTGAATTGCTGTAATCTTCCCTCTTAGAACTATTTTTGCTGGGTCCCATGTGTTTTGGGTCATCGTGTTTTCATTGTCATTTGTTTCTATGTATATTTTTAATTCTTTGATTTCTTCAGTGATCTCTTGGTTATTTAGTAGTGCAAAGTTTAGCCTCCATGTATTTGTGATTTTTACAGTTTTTTTTTTCCTGTAATTCATTTCCAGTCTCATAGCATTGTGGTCAGAAAAGATCCTTGATACAATTTCAATTTTCTGAGGCTTAATTTGTGACCCAAGATGTGATCTATCCTGGAGAATGTTCCGTGTGCACTTGAGAAGAAAGTGTATTCTGCTACTTTTGGGTGGAATGTTCTATAAATATCAATTAGATCTATCTGCTCTATTGTATAATTTAAAGCTTGTGTTTCCTTATTTATTTTCATTTTGGATGATCTGTCCATTGGTGTAAGTGGGGTGTTAAAGTCCCCTACTATTATTGTACTACTGTCCATTTCTTCTTTCATGGTTGTTAGCATTTGCCTTATGTATTGAGGTGCTCCTATGTTGGGTGGATAAACATTTATCATTGTTATGTCTTCTTCTTGGGTTAATCCTTTGATCATTATGTAGTGTCCCTCCTTATCTCTTGAAATAGTCTTTATTTTAAAGTCTATTTTATCTGATACAAGTATTGCTACTCCAGCTTTCTTTTGATTTCCATTTGCATGGAATATTTTTTCCATCCGCTCACTTTCAGTCTGCAGGCACCCTAGTTGTGGGGAGATGCTAAGTCCGTGTCTTCCCCCACCACCATCTTGACTCCGCCTCCTCCCTTTCCTCTACTTTTGAGACTCCATTTATATGTATACTTGCCTTTTGACTGTGTCCCACTTGTACCTTTTATTCTGTTCTATTTTATTTTTCTTGTTGCTTCAATTTATATGTTTTCTATTGGTCTCTGAATTCATTAATCCTATCTTCTCTTATGTTCTTACTTCCCAATAATGAATTTTAACTTATTTTATTTTTTGTTCTAGAATATACATTTGATTCATTATAGTTTCCAATTCTTTATTGAAATTCATATTTTTACTCATTTTGTTCAGCTCTTACTCTGTTTTCTTTAACATATGAAGTATTTAAAAATACCTATGTATTGAGTCCAATATTTTGATGATTTGCACATATGCTTCCACTGGATAATTTTTTACTTTTTTAGTCACATTTTCTCACTGCTTCATGCTTCTATTAGTTTCTCTATTAAGTTCTAATCATAGTTTAAAGATAGTATATTTTATAAGTAAAAGCAGTAAAGTACTCTCCCCCTTTATTTTAGTCAGGCATAAAGAGAGAGGGGGTGATAACTCGAATCAAATCGGAGTTCAGTCAGAGCTAGGTTGCAGAAAGACTCAGTTTGACCCTGTTCATTGTGCGTGATTCTCCTATGGCCATTAAGAACATGTCAAATCTCTGTCTCCTCTGCTCTGAAAGTCTATGGAAGATTTCATTCTGCGCTTTAAAGGCAGAACCCTAATTCATGTAATCCTCTTTTTTGCCTACCATTCTCCAATATGTTTAAAACTATGATTTTGTAATTTTTCAGATTTTACGTAATTGTTAGAGCAAGAGCATTGGGCTTCCATGGCCTAATAATCCTATATCCAAAAGTAGACTCTCCTCCTCTCTCTTTTTTTTTTTATTTTAACATCTTTATTGGAGTATAATTGCTTCACAATGGTGTGTTAGTTTCTGCTTCACAACAAAGTGAATCAGTTATACATATACATATGTTCCCATATCTCTTCCCGCTTGCATCTCCCTCCCTCCCACCCTCCCTATCCCACCCCTCCAGGCGGTCACAAAGCACTGAGCTGATCTCCCTGTGCTATGTGGCTGCTTCCCATTGGCTATCTACCTTACGTTTGGTAATGCATATATGCCCATGCCTGTCTCTCGCTTTGTCACAGCTTACCCTTCCCCCTCCCCATATCCTCAAGTCCATTCTCTAGGAAGTCTGTGTCTTTATTCTTGTTTCACCCCTAGGTTCTTCATGACATTCTTTTTTCTTAAATTTCATATATATGTGTTAGCATATGGTATTTGTCTCTCTCTTTCTGACTAACTTCACTCTGTATGACAGACTCTAGGTCCATCCACCTCATTACAAATAGCTCAATTTCGTTTCTTTTTATGGCTGAGTAATATTCCATTGTATATATGTGCCACATCTTCTTTATCCATTCATCTGATGATGGACACTTAGGTTGTTTCCATCTCTGGGCTATTGTAAGTAGAGCTGCAGTGAACATTTTGGTACATGATTCTTTTTGAATTATGGTTTTCTCAGGGTATATGCCCAGTAGTGGGATTGCTGGGTCATATGGTAGTTCTATTTGTAGTTTTTTAAGGAACCTCCATACTGTTCTCCACAGTGGCTGTATCAATTTACATTCCCACCAACAGTGCAAGAGGGTTCCCTTTTCTCCACACCCTCTCCAGCATTTATTGTTTCTAGATTTTTTGATGATGGCCATTCATACTTTTACATGTACCTGTCCAGTTTTCCCAGCACCACTTATTGAAGGGGCTGTCCTTTCTCCACTGTATATTCCTGCCACCTTTATCAAAGATAAGGTGACCATATGTGCATGGGTTTATCTCTGGGCTTTCTATCCTATTCCATTGATCTATCTTTCTGTTTTTGTGCCAGTACCATACTGTCTTGATTACTGTAGCTTTGTAGTATAGTCTGAAGTCAGGCAGCCTGATTCCTCCAGCTCCATTTTTTGTTCTCAAGATTGCTTTGGCTATTCGGGGTCTTTTGTGTTTCCATACAAATTGTGAAATTTTTTGTTCTAGTTCTGTGAAAAATGCCAGTGGTAGTTTGATAGGGATTGCATTGAATCTATAGATTGCTTTGGGGAGTAGAGTCATTTTCACAATGTTGATTCTTCCAATCCAAGAACATGGTATATCTCTCCATCTGTTTGTATCATCTTTAATTTCTTTCATCAGTGTCTTATAATTTTCTGCATACAGGTCTTTTGTCTCCTTAGGTAGGTTTATTCCTAGATATTTTATTCTTTTTGTTGCAATGGTAAATGGGAGTGTTTTCTTGATTTCACTTTCAGATTTTTCATCGTTAGTATATAGGAATGCCAGAGATTTCTGTGCATTAATTTTGTATCCTGCTACTTTACCAAATTCATTGATTAGCTCTAGTAGTTTTCTGGTAGCATCTTTAGGATTCTCTATGTATAGTATCATGTCATCTGCAAACAGTGACAGCTTTACTTCTTCTTTTCCGATTTGGATTCCTTTTATTTCCTTTTCTTCTCTGATTGCTGTGGCTAAAACTTCCAAAACTATGTTGAATAAGAGTGGTGAGAGTGGGCAACCTTGTCTTGTTCCTGACCTTAGTGGAAATGCTTTCAGTTTTTCGCCATTGAGGATGATGTTGGCTGTGGGCTTGTCATATACGGCCTTTATTATATTGAGGAAAGTTCCCTCTACACCTACTTTCTGCAGGGTTTTTATCATAAATGGGTGTTGAATTTTGTCAAAAGCTTTCTCTGCATCTATTGAGATGATCATATGGTTTTTCTCCTTCAATTTGTTAATATGGTTAATCACATTGATAGATTTGCGTATATTGAAGAATCCTTGCATTCCTGGAATAAACCCCACTTGATCATGGTGTATGATCCTTTTAATGTGCTGTTGGATTCTGTTTGCTAGTATTTTGTTGAGGATTTTTGCATCTATGTTCATCAGTGATATTGGCCTGTAGTTTTCTTTCTTTGTGACATCCTTGTCTGGTTTTGGTATTCAAGGTGATGGTGGCCTCGTAGAATGAGTTTGGGAGTATTCCTCCCTCTGCTATATTTTGGAGGAGTTTGAGCAGGAAGGTGTTAGCTCTTCTCTAAATGTTTGATAGAATTCGCCTGTGAAGCCATCTGGTCCTGGGCTTTTGTTTGTTGGAAGATTTTTAATCACAGTTTCAATTTCAGTGTTTGTGATTGGTCTGTTCATATTTTCTATTTCTTCCTGATTCAGTCTTGGCAGGTTGTGTATTTCTAAGAATTTGTCCATTTCTTCCAGGTTGTCCATTTTATTGGCATATAGTTGCTTGTAGTAATCTCTCATGATCTTTTGTATTTCTGCAGTGTCAGCTGTTACTTCTCCGTTTTCATTTCTAATTCTGTTGATTTGAGTCCTCCCTTTGTTTCTTGATGAGTCTGGCTAATGGTTTATCAATTTTGTTTATCTTCTCAAAGAACCAGCTTTTAGTTTTATTGATCTTTGCTATCGTTTCCTTCATTTCTTTTTCATTTATTTCTGATCTGATTTTTATGATTTCTTTCCTTCTGCTAACATTGGGGTTTTGTTCTTCTTTCTCTAATTGCTTTAGGTGCAAGGTTAGGTTGTTTATTCGAGATGTTTCCTGTTTCTTAAGGTAGGATTGTATTGCTATAAACTTCCCTCTTAGAACTGCTTTTGCTGCATCCCATAGATTTTGGGTCGTTGTATCTCCATTGTCATTTGTTTCTAGGTATTTTTTGATTTTCTCTTTGATTTCTTCAGTGATCACTTCGTTATTAAGTAGGGTATTGTTTAGGCTCCATGTGTTTGCATTTTTTACAGATCTTTTCCTGTAATTGATATCTAGTCTCATACCTTGTGGTCGGAAAAGATACCTGATACAATGTCAGTTTTCTTAAATTTACCAAGGCTTGATTTGTGACCCAAGATATGGTCTATCCTAGAGAATGTTCCATGAGCGCTAGAGAAAAATGTGTATTCTGTTGTTTTTGGATGGAATGTCCTATAACTATCAATTAAGTCCATGTTGTTTAATGTATCATTTACAGCTTGGGTTTCCTTATCTTCATTTTGGATGATCTGTCCATTGGTGAAAGTGGGGTGTTAAAGTCCCCTACTATGAATGTGTTACTGTCGATTTCCCCTTTTATGGCTGTTAGTATTTGCCTTATGTATTGAGGTGCTCCTGTGTTGGGTGCATAAATATTTACAATTGTTATATCTTCTTCTTGGATCTATCCCTTGATCATTATGTAGTGTCCTTCTTTGTCTCTTCTAATAGTCTGTATTTTAAAGTCTATTTTATCTGATACGAGAATTGCTACTCCAGCTTTCTTTTGGTTTCCATTTGCATGGAATATCTTTCTCCATCCCCTTACTTTCAGTCTGTATGTGTCTCTATGTCTGAAGTGGGTCTCTTGTAGACAGCAAATATATGCATCTTGTTTTTGTATCCATTCAGCAGGTCTGTGTCTTTTGGTGGGAGCATTTGATCCATTTACATTTAAGGTAATTATCGATATGTTTGTTCTTATTCCCATTTTCTTAATTGTCTTGTGTTCGTTATTGTAGGTCTTTTCCTTCTCTTGTGTTTCTTGCCTAGAGAAATTCCTTTAGCAGTTGTTGTAGAGCTGGTTTGGTGGTGCTGAACTCTCTCAGCGTTTGCTTGTCTGTAAAGGTTTTAATTTCTCCATCAAATCTGAATGAGACCCTTGCTGGGTAGAGTAATCTTGGTTGCAGGTTTTTCTCCTTCATCACTTTCAGTATGTCCTTCCACTCCCTTCTGGCTTGCAGAGTTTCTGCTGAAAGATCAGCTCTTAACCTTATGGGGATTCCCTTGTGTGTTATTTGTTGTTTTTCCCTTGCTGCTTTTAATATGTTTTCATTGTATTTAATTTTTGACAGTTTGATTAATATGTGTCTTGGTGTATTTCTCCTTGGATTTATCCTGTATGGGACTCTCTGTGCTTCCTGGACTTCATAAAATATTTCCTTTCCCATATTAGGGAAGTTTTCAACTATTATCTCTTCAAATATTTTCTCAGTCCCTTTCTTTTTCTCTCCTTCTTCTGGAAGCCCTATAATTCGAATGTTGGTGTGTTTAATGTTGTCCCAGAGGTCTCTGAAACTGTCCTCAGTTCTTTTGATTCTTTTTCCTTTATTCTGCTCTGCAGTAGTAATTTCCACTATTTTATCTTCCAGGTCACTTATCCGTTCTTCTGCCTCATTTATTCTGCTATTGATCCCATCTAGAGTATTTTTCATTACATTTATTGTGTTGTTCATCATTGTTTTTTTTCATCTTTATTTCTTCTCGGTCCTTGTTAAATGTTTCTTGCATTTTGTCCATTCTATTTCCAAGATTTTGGGTCATCTTTACTACCATTACTCTGAATCCTTTTTCAGGTAGACTGCCTATTTCCTAATCATTTATTTGGCCTGGTGGGTTTTTACCTTGCTCCTACATCTGCTGTGTATTTCTCTGTCTTCTCATTTTACTTAACTTATTGTGTTTGTGGTTTGCTTTTCACAGGCTGCAGGTTCGTAGTTCCCGTTGTTTTTGGTGTCTGTCCCCAATGGCTAAGGTTGGTTCAGTGGGTTGTGTAGGCTTCCCGGTGGAGGGGACTAGTGCCTGTGTTCTGGTGGATGAGGCTGGATCTTCTCTTTCTGGTGGGCAGGTCCACGTCTGGTGGTGTGTTTTGGGGTATCTGTCGACTTATTATGATTTTGGTCAGCCTCTCTGCTAATGGGTGGGGTTGTGTTCCTGTCTTGCTAGTTGTTTGGCATAGGACGTACAGCACTGTAGCTTGCTGGTTGTTGAGTGAAGCTGGGTGCTGGTGTTGAGATGGAGATCTCTCGGAGATTTTCGCCGTTTGATATTATGTGGAGCTGGGAGGTCTCTTGTGGACCAGTGTCCTGAAGTTGGCTCTCCCACCTCAGAGGCACAGCACTAACTCCTGGCTGCAGCACCAAGTGCCTTTCATCCACACAGCTCAGAAGAAAAGGGAGACAAAGTAGAAAGACAGAATTAGTAGAAGTAGAAAGAAAGAAAGAAAAGAGGGAGGGAGGGAGGGAGGGAGCAAGGAAGGAAGGAGGGAAGGAAGCAAAAAAAGAAAGAAGATAAAGTAAAATAAAATAAAGTAAGATAAAATATAATAAAGTTATTAAAAAAATAATTTTTAGGAGGAAAAAAACCCAAAAAAGAAAAAAACGGATGGATAGAACCCTGGAACAAATGGTGGAAGCAAAGCTATACAGACAAAATCTCATACAGAAGCATACACATACACACAAAAAGAGGTAAAGAGGAAAAAATCATAAATCTTGCTCTCAAAGTCCACCTCCTCAATTTGGGATGATTCGTTGTCTAAAGGAGGGAAGGAAGGAAAGAAAGAACGAAGATAAAGTAAAATAAAATAAAGTAAGATAAAATATAATAAAGTTATTAAAAAAATAATTTTTAGGAGGAAAAAAACCCAAAAAAGAAAAAAACGGATGGATAGAACCCTGGAACAAATGGTGGAAGCAAAGCTATACAGACAAAATCTCACACAGAAGCATATACATACACACAAAAAAAGGAAAAGGGCAAAGAATAATAAATCTTGCTCTCAAAGTTCACCTCCTTAATTTGGGATGATTCGTTGTCTATTCATTGTATTCCACAGACGCAGGGTACATTAAGTTGATTGTGGAGCTTTAATCCGCTGCTTCTGCAGCTGCTGGGAGAGATTCCCCTTTCTCTTCTTTGTTCTCACAGCTCCCAGGGGCTCAGCTTTGGATTTGGCCCCGCCTGTTCGTGTCGGTCGCAGGAGGGCGTCTGTTCTTTGCTTAGACAGGACGGGGTTAAAGGAGCCGCTGATTCGGAGTCTCTGGCTCACTCAGGCCGGCGGGAGGGAGGGGCACGGAGTGCGGGGCGAGCCTGCGGCGGCAGAGGCCAACATGACGTTGCACCAGCCTGAGGCCCGCCGTGCGTTCTCCCGGGGGAGTTGTCCCTGGATCCCGGGAACCTGGCAGTGGCGGGCTGCACAGGCTCTCTGGAAGGTGGGTGTGGATAGTGACCTGTGTTCGCACACAGGCTTCTTGGTGGCGGCAGCAGCAGCCTTAGCATCTCATGTCTGTCTCTGGGGTCCGCGCTCTTAGCCGTGGCTCACGCTCGTCTCTGGAGCTCCTTTAAGCAGCGCTCTTAATCCCCTCTCCTCGCGCACCAAGAAACAAAGAGGGAAGAAAAAGTCTCTTGCCTTTTCAGCAGGTCCAGACTTTTCCCCGGACTCCCTCCGGGCCTGCCGTGGCGCACTAACCCCCTGCAGGCTGTGTTCACGCCGCCAACCCCAGTCCTCTCCCTGCGCTCCGACCGAAGCCCCGCCCGCTCCATTGGGGGAGCAGACAAGCCTCTCGGGCTGGTGAGTGCCGGTCGGCGCCGATCCTCTGTGCGGGAATCTCTCCGCTTTGCCCTCCGCACCCCTGTGGCTGTGCTCTCCCCCGCGGCTTCGAAGCTCCCCCTCCGCCTCCCGCAGCCTCCGCCCGCGAAGGGGCTTCCTAGTGTTTGGAGACCTTTCCTCCCTTCATGGCTCCCTCCCACTGGTGCAGGACCCGTCCCTATCCTTTTGTCTCTGTTTATTCTTTTTTCTTTTGCCCTACCCAGGTACGTGGGGGGGGGTTTCTTGCCTTTCGGGAGGTCTGAGGTCTTCTGCCAGCGTTCAGTAGGTGTTCTGTAGGAGCTGTTCCACGTGTAGATGTATTTCTGGTCTATCTGTGGGGAGGAAGGTGATCTCCGCGTCTTACTCTTCTGCCATCTTCCCGGAAGTCACCTCCTCCTCTCTTAAAATTTCACTTTAGCGTCACATCATCCACTAGGGCTGCTCTGATTATTTTGTACTGGTTTTGTTTTTTTTTTTTTTTTTTTTTTTTTTTTTTTTACCGTGCATTTAAATTTTTCACACTCTTCATAGTGAATTATAATTTTGATTATATATGTTTGTGTTTCCCAAAAACATTCTCAGGGTTCAAGACCTTCTTGTGGAATATGTATTCTTAAGTGGCTTTGCATCCTCAATATATCCAATATGAAAATAATATGCTCATCACTTTTATGTGTAACTTTGGTCATCTTTCTTTTTAAAAAATGTTTTTCCTGTTTGAGAGATTTGTCATCCATTGTACTTATTCATTCAGGCATTGCACCAATAACATTAAGGATCTTCTATGGGACAGAAACAGGATTAAGAGCAGGCAAATTAAGTGATCAGGTTCCTGTTGTGTTTTGAGTACCAGACATACTGAATTTCAAGTAAAGTTGTACTGCATTCATAGTATTGTGAATAGAAGAGACTATGGCTTTGGAGGTGAAAGTGTCCAATCAAATGCAATAATTAATTGCAGAACCAGTGATTCCATGAAGTCAAATCGCACCTACCATGCAGAGCTAAAATTTGATATGGTTAGCTGGAAATTCTTCTGAATTCTGGCAAAAGGTTTATAAATTCACTTAATTAGCTGTAAGTTAGGGAATACAGGTGTGACTACCAAGAGCAGGATTGTTTGAGGTGGGCAGGAACTCTACCTCCTGGATGACTGTGGCCTCAGTGAGGCTGGATAGAAAAAAAGAGAAGGTTAAACACACATGGGCATGGACACACTCATAGCTCTTCCTGGCGGGGGGGGGGTGACACTTTCATCTTATTCTGCTTTATCACCCTTCCCTCCTTCCCTTAACACTCCTAGAATGTAGTCCACTACATAGAGACATCTTGTTTTATTTACACAATTACATTGCTTTCCAGATACTAAAATTCTGGTTCAGTGTCAGCTTACTTTGTCATGCCACTGCAAATTCCTTGCTAAAAGGTAGAAACTCTAGCACAGTTACCCCTCTTTGCAAGCATAAGAGTCTTTGCCTATGGGGCATAATTTGAGAAGCACCCCACAGTCCTATAGCTTGGGTCATATAGTTCCCTCTAATTCGTCTCTAGAAAGACTGGTTCCTTTCGGTTAAGTGATGGTCTTTAGGAGGACTGGGGTAAGATCATGATGTTAGCTCATATTTTCCCAGGGTTCCCTGTGTGTCATTCGCTGTTACTAAGTGCTTTGCATATGTTAACTTGTTAAACCCTTAACACATTGCTGAGAGGTAGATTCTACATATATTTTGCAGAAAAGAAACAGAGAGGTAGTAAAACTTGTCCAAAGCCACACAGTTGGTCAGTGAGGCAGGATTTTGAAGCCAGGAAGTTTGATGCTATGGGCTTAAGTCTTATCCATTGCTTCATGCCAGCTTTTGAGTGAATTGAGGTCACGTGGCATAGAAAGGGGGAGCCAAGCCAGCCAGTGCTTACCCTTTAAGAGTGCCCTCATGTAGGAGGCAAGTCAATGGTAAGACACAGGGAGTAGTGGAGGTGTTCTGTTCAGAAAGACCCAAACATTGACAAACACCTTAAGGTGAGTCTGGGGATCAATAGAAGGTAGAAACAAATCAGTCTTGCAAGCTATTCCCTGGTAGCTGTGAAAAAGAGAATGTAATCTGAGCATCAGGCTGGAAGAAGTGATAGTTAAATTTACTGTGCATAATAATCACCTGCTGTGCTTGTAAAATGCAGATTCCTGAGCAGTACTCCCAGAGGTTCTCACTCACCTCACTCTCTGGAGGAGGTCTAGCACTTTCCATTTTTGACAAGTGCAGCAGACGATGGGGATAGCTTTCTGGCCACACTTCAGGAGAATGTTGTATAAGTATAAGATAATCATGCATTTTTATATTTTCAAAGTTTTCACAACTTTAACCTGTTACACATATTTGAATGGTTAAATAGAAAGTCTACCAGAGTGGTAAAAATTTTTATCTACTTTTTCATAAGTAATCAGTCTTTCTGCCTTAGTTACATGCATTCTAAAGCCTATTCTTTAAAATAGAGTAAAAAAACCTTTCCCAGCCTAATCAAACACAATATCCCAAATATTTTTTCTGCATATTTATTTCAGTACAATTCAACACAACAAAAGTAACATAACTTTTATATTAATGTTTCAAAATTAATATACACATGTTTAAAAGAGCTTCTCTTTTCTTTTTTTTTTTTTTTTTTTTTTTGCGGGCCTCTCACTGCCGTGGCCTCTCCCGTTGCAGAGCACAGGCTCCGGACGCGCAGGCCCAGCG
>NW_006797936.1:239029-240689 GCF_000442215.2 Lipotes vexillifer | reverse complement strand
GCAGGCTTCTCACTGTTGTGGCCTCTCCCGTTGGCGGAGCACAGGCTCTGGACGCGCAGGCTCAGCGGCCATGGCTCACGGGCCCAGCCGCTCCGCGGTATGTGGGATCTTCCCAGACTGGGGCACGAACCCATGTCCCCTGCACCGGCAGGCAAACTCTCAACCACTGTGCCACCAGGGAAGCCCGAGCTTCTCTTTTCTTAAAAAATTACATGTATATGTATATAATGTTATACGTATATAATGTTTAAGAGAAAAGAATCAGGCCTTTCTGAGGCCCTCTTAGGCTTAATCTGTATAATGCTCATAAGCAGACATTCAGGGTTGTGAATCTAGGAGGTCTAGAGATGAAGAGAAAGTAAGATATTTCTTTGGTTCCGGACATGCATTCCTGTTTGAGGTGGAAGTGAGTATTTGGCATGGTGATCAGAGATGCTCACATGGAGTTTGCAACAAGTAAATAAAATAAAGTGGTAACTGGCAGAGAATGGAGACCCCAGGCAGGGATGATGGAAAGGATGCTGCCACCTCTCAGTAAGTGTGTGTAGCAGGTGGATCCTGCTGGAGTGTACAGAGGCCTCGTTTGCGGGAAAGACAACTACGTTGAGTTTGGATGCCTGATGAGAAAATGCATACATAAAGATTAAAAACTTACAGTGTTCCTTGAGTAGTCATTTTGGGGATGATCTTTGGAAAGCATCAATGTAAGATTATGCATTTCTGCCCTGTGCACTGAGTGGGTAACTGTAAGAGAAAGGGAATTAAAATGTTTTCTCTTAAAAATAAACTCATTTTATCATAAGGCCTTATAAGTTACGTATTATATAAATATTCTTCCATATGCATCAAGTAAAATGTAATAACAATTCAAAATTAGTTAGCACTAAAGTTCCACTGTAATCTAATAAACCGGGCTTTTTCTTGTTTGTTTTACTCGTTTTGGAAGCAAAACTCCTCCTTTGTATGGTAAGTCACAACGGATGAGCATTTTTAGATAAAGTTGAAAGACTACTCTTGGCAATTTATGAGAATAATTTTCCTTTAAAACAAGTTATATTGCTTGTTTTTGAGAATCCCATATTCTAGGATGGTGAATATGGGAGCTGAGTCCCTCGAGACTAGATACCAGAGGCAGAACATGGAGTGCAGGGGTGGGGAGAGTAAGATTGGTGTGAAATCCGTACAGTCTATTTCCATTCAAGTGGTAGCCCTGGCAGAGTGACAATCTCTGGCTTACAAATGGGATGTGTTCCACCCATTTTTGGGGGGGAGAAGTCAGTTGCCTGACTGAACACATTTTCTTTTAGAAAGAGTGCTGTAAAAATTAGGTAGTATCCTGGACAAATCACAGAAACTATTTAACCAATGTGTGACCAAATAAGACCAATGTTGAAAATGACCAGCTTCTTTACATTTGGGGGAGACAGAGATCCTGTGGAAAGAGGTGACATGCTTTGAAATATAGCTCTGCCACTTCTTGGCTGTGTGAGCCTGAAAAGTAACTTAAATCTCTAAGGCTTAGTTTTCCCCCAGGCAAAATAAAGACTAATAATAGTACTACCTCAGGTTCTTGTGAAGGGTAAATAAAACACTAAATACATGTAAATGAGCTTAGCCAGTGATGAAAAATATAAAGAGGCCAATAATGATTTTATTATTT
>NW_006797936.1:220255-239019 GCF_000442215.2 Lipotes vexillifer | reverse complement strand
TCCTGCTGACTTATGGATGACTTATAAGCTCTTTACTCTTCCCAATGGTATCAGCATTTAAAATAGAGACACTTCGTCCCAGCTTACCCTTCCCCCTCCCCGTGTCCTCAAGACTATTCTCTATGTCTGCATCTTCATTCCTGTCCTGCCCCTAGGTTCATCAGAACCATTTTTTTTTAGATTCTATATATATGTGTTAGCATACGGTATTTGTTTTTCTCTTTCTGACTTACTCTGTATGGCAGACTGGGGTGGGAGGGAGACGCAAGAGGGAAGGGATATGGGGATATAGGTATACATACAGCTGATTCACTTTGTTATACAGCAGAAAGTAACACAATACTGTAAAGCAATTATACTCCAATAAAGATGTTAAAAAATAAATGAATAAATAAAAGGATACTCTTTAACACTAAAAAAGTAAAATAAAATAGAGACACTTGTTCACTTTAATTTCTTATGCGGAACTTTCTGGCACTAAAATCTGGTTAGAATTTATAAAAGTTCCAGTAGTTTTTGTGAAAATAGTTTGAGCGCAGAACCATCATGAAAAATGACCAGTGCTACAGAGTCAACAGCTCAAAGTTGTGCCTTCTTTCTTATTTTATACAATGAAGGCTTTTGTTAGCTGGTTTCTGGTTCTATTATAACAGTAACCAAGCCAAGGCTATGAGGTTAAGGTGGATGGCTTATCTTTATTTTTTATATGTGCTACCTGAGAACCTAAATGTGACCTATTATGAGCTGAATAACTCATATTCAGCTCATAATAAATTCTGTTAAATTCTGTTTAATTTGTGAATTGCTCTGGATTTCCTCATAGGGATAATATAAGAACATGTGCCTAATAACAAAATAAAGGCTCTTAAGCCTTTTAGATTTGAGTTTTTCTCAGAACCTGCTTATAATTCCATAAAATTTTCACAGTTATAAAATACTAATTTATACTTTTTTTTTTTTTTTTTTGCGGTATGCAGGCCTCTCACTGTTGTGGCCTCTCCCGTTGCGGAGCATAGGCTCCGGACGCACAGGCCCAGCGGCTCTGGCTCATGGGCCCAGCCGCTCCGTGGCATGCGGGGTCTTTCTGGACCGGGGCACAAACCTGTGTCCCCTGCATCGGTAGGCGGACTCTCAACCACTGCGCCACCAGGGAAGCCCTAATTTATACATTTTTACATCCAACACCTCTGAGGGGTAAACAATGTTCTGGGAAAAGAAAGTGATATTTGTTCCAAAACTAATGGTCATTCATTCACTCATTTATTCATTCATTCACTCGTTCATTTGTGTATTCATTCATCCATTTGTTCAGTACCTATCATGACAAACATGTACTGGGCATACAAATCTGAGTAACACTTGGTGCCTACCCCCAGGATTGGTGTTTTAGTACATGTAGAAGATGCTGTCAGTGTTCTGCCATGTTCTCCACTTTCTGAAGGCAAGAAAATGGCCAATTCAAATTAATGACTTGAGTTTTAACTTTTAGCTTTTTAAGCCTGTGATACCCTGACTGAGCCTGTGCATCTGCCTCCTACTCCCAGGCTATAGGTACCCAGACCTCCGCCAACAATAGATGGGGATTCAGTGGATAAACCTCCTCATTTTTCTTATCCCTTGGCTGGGACCACTTCGAGGAGCTTTTTACACTATCTCACAGAGTACCCAACAGGTTTGAGCAGTAGTATCCCCAGGGGTAGCAGACCAGATAGTACACTTTATTGATTATTCCCATACTTTTCCCACTCCTGCATGTATCTAAAAGTTTTTCCTGGGATCACTTCCCAAAGTGCTTAAATTCTAATCCTTGTCTAAGGGTCTGTTTCTGTGGGAACTCAAAGCATTCTAGTATATATCATAATGCTAATAACAATTTTATTTTATTTAATCTTTGCAACAACACAATGAAATGAATATTTCTTCATTTTGAAAATTAAAAAAAAAAAAGCAAAAAACTAAGTCTCAGAGTGATCAAGAAAATAACTCAAGGGCAATCCAATTGATTGTGACATATCTGACATTTTATTCTAGGTGTATCTTGCTCTAAAGGTTACTATCTTCTTGGTATCATTATCAACATGACAAGTAGCCATGATAACAGTAGAATATCTAGAGAATAATAACTCTAAGTTAAAAACATAGCCATTAATTTAAATTGGCCATTTTCCATCTGCTTTCAAAGATAGTTTAGTCTATGTTTTATCTTTAAAATTTTTTCTTCTTAATTGACAGTAATTCAAAGTTTAATTGGGTTTCCTTCCCAAATCACTTGTTTGTAAGGATCTGCCCTCCCAGGAATAGGTAGGTAGTCACATTCTTGGCATCATAGGACTTTTCTAATAAAAATGACCCCTTTTTGTCCTCCCATGGTACTTGAAATTTTTATTAGTAACTTCACTTTTTAAGGAGTTCTATGGACCAATTTGCTCCTGTTTGAGTTACACAGAGCATATGGAGTGTATCTCGTTGCCAAGGGGAACGTCTTCTTTCATTTCTTTCCCCAGTGTCTACTGTGGTGATTCCCAAACTCTGTTCCATGGAGAGAAAAGAAAATTCATGATGGCAAGAGTTTTCCTTCAATATGTATTTTTAGTTACATATGTAAAGAGGTTTTATAGTTGTTTTTAAATTTTGTGCCACAGCTAAGAATTCTAGGAAGTCACAAATCTGATCACATTATGCATTGCCCTTAGCAAATAGGCATCATTTATCAACTTTCCTGTAAGTTGTACAATGTCTGTTGGATTAAACTGGAACAAATTATTTATGTATTATGTATTATCTCACAAATTCAAACATACTTGTGATATTATTTTTGCCTTTATTGATAATTTACTGCTGCAATTAATTAGTCTCTGATGAGGGCTTTTTTTCTTTATCCATGTCATGAGTCATATTGAAGTTTCATCATTACTTTAAAAACTCTCTTGATTAAATAAACATGGGTAGTATGAATCCAAGTTCTCAGCAATAGCATCTAGCTGTTTCTCATTCCCCACCTACCTCTCAGCCCCATCACCTCCCTGATAGTACTTTCTTGAATATGCTATTTTCTGAATGCAGTATACCTTTTCAGTTTTCTGTGCACTTGCTGATGACATTTCCTCTCCTCTGGAATGCTCTTCTTCTCTTCTCCATTTAATAAAATCCTTCACAACCCAATCCAGATAGTAATTGCTTCTGAAACCCTCCTTTCCCTGCCCAAGAGTTATTGTTTTCTCCTTACTCTCATTATATTTGTACATTCCTCTATTACAGTCCTATACATTGTTAATGTATTATTTATTAAAATACCTGTCTCTTTTACTAGGCTAGCTATTCCTAAGTTCAGGCCACTTTTATATTTGTGCTAGTGTTTAGCATAGAAAATGGAAGCTCAAGATAACCAATAAATGCTTAGGAAATGACTAACTGCACACATTGTATGACCTTTATTTTTCCTCCCTCCTCCTTCCCTTCTTTTCTTCTATCACCATGACACTCATCCGTGTATTTTTATATGTCATATATTCACTGACTACCTACTCTGTAAAAGCCACTGTGTAAATGCTACAGAGAAAACAAAAGTGAAAAAGAAAGACATCGTTTTTGAGTTTAGTGAATTTACATCCTAGTATTAACTATTATTGGACATTGTAACTTGGGCCCTGGAAGGAATATGTATTATATAAAATATTACATTATCTATATATATAGATATATACAATGTATATCTCTGTATTTTTGGATATATATATATATATATATATATATATATATATATATATTCCAAAAGATTTAGTTGTTTTACTTTGTTATGGCCTAGTTACATTGACTTATAAGAGATTGTGTCACATAATTACTTTAGGTTCTTGTCATTCTGGATCTGATAGTAATTAGATAGGATGGTGTTGTGATTATTTATTATTTGACCAAGAGCATGGAGACATGGTTTTTTCATTATGAAAAACTTTAAATGAGAATAGAGAATAGTTGTATTTATCAATGTTAGACATTCCAAAAGTTTTATTTTTAAAAAACTATTCATGTAAAAATTAAATCTTGATAACTTATTTATCCAAATATCTTGAAAATTTAGACTTGAGGGCTTTTCAGCCTGGCTTATTTAATTTATCTCAGCAAAAGAATGTCTCCAAAATGGGTTCTGTAGAAGGCCTTGAAAGGGTTCTGCAAATAAAATGTGGGGAGTACCTTGATCAAACAGGTTTACGCATGGCGGATAAGCTTCAACACACCTCCCCTTGGAAATTCATGTGCTTATTAGCATAGTAAAGAGCCCTGAGCTATGAGTCAATGAAGAAACTTAAGTTTATTTCACCTATTTTTTTTTTCACAAATTCCTTTGACTTCTGAAACTTTTTCTATGTAACATCTAGAAACATTGTTTGTAATTAATATTTTGAAGTCCATGATGACATTGGTTAGTGAACTGGTTACAATTGGTCGGTATCTTCTTTTTTTTTTTTTAAAGTCTTTATTGAATTTATTACAATATTGCTTCTTTTTTAAATGTTTTTTCATTTTATTGGCCTTGAGGCATGTGGGATCTTAGCTCCCTGACCAGAGATTGACCCACACCCCTTGTACTGGAAGGCGAAGTCTTAACTACTGGACCACCAGGGAAGTCCGGGGTCGGTACCTTCTGATAAAATGTGATGTAATGGTTCATTCCATTAACGATCATAAATATTCTGACAGATGGAGAAAGAAGCAAGAGAAAATATCTGCTTTAGGCTGAACACCTTTTGACCCAGTAAGAAAAACCAAGGGAGAGAGTGAGAATGGAGTACTTTCAAGGTTTAATATAGGATCAAATGGAATCAGAAAAGATGTAAGGCAGAGCTCAGAATCAGTGATCATGAGTCAGAGCTGAGAGGAACTGGAAGACGTCATTTAGACAAGCTTCTGAGGAAAAGCCTTCTTTTCTACATTATGGTCCCTGTTTCCAAGGACAAAGCCACCTTGGAGGTTGGGCTGTCAAAGTGTACAACAGGAATTAGAGCTCCAGGAGGGATATATATATTACTTTCTGGACAATGAAGTCCATACTTTCTCAAATCAAAACCACTCTTAGGTTCTGTTAAATAACAAAGATCTTTCTGTCTTCTTACCGATAATTTGGGCTTCTCTTTTCCCCCCCTAGTTATTTAAAATGTCACAGAGAATTAGGCTACAGATAATGTTTCAACAGTATTGCCATCATTTAATTTATGATGTACTCCAGCTGAAAGTTTCTCAAATTCAAGGCTTTGGGCTTTTATAAAAAATTATTAACACATTATTAATTAATAGAGTCAATATTCTATAAAATTTTTTTTTCTTTCAACTGTATAAAGTTGTAAAGTATTGGCCATTAAATAGAAATCGTGGTGCCTCTTTTTTCAATTGGGACTTTGTCTTTTGTATCTCTGTGATTGCACATACTAGGCACTCCTAAAATAGTTACAGGATTGAAGTCAGTAAATTATGGAATGAAAAAAGTGATCATACACCTACAATATAAATGAAGAAAATTAGTTTATCTATAGTGTTTTGATAGAGTCACTTATGTTTGCTTTGCTTTGATTTTTTTTGATTCTAAAATGGGTTTATTTATATATCTGTTTGTTTCCTATTGGCACGTATGTATGAGGCTGCAAAGAGAGCCACGGTAAAGATACTCTTTACAACCTGCCTCGTATATGATGTAAGGATTTATTAAATAATGGTGACTCTTCTGTGGTTCCTTCCCATACTCAAGCCAATCCATACTGCTTCCTGCGGAGAAGCCACTGGGTGAATAACAGAAATGCTTTTTGATGGTGATGATGAAACCAAAAGACAGACTGCTTCTTTAGAAGATAGATTCTCTAATATTCTTTTATTGACATACTGTTGGAGGAGTAGAAAATTATGATCTTCTGTCTCAGCTAACCTGGAGTTCTTCCCCAAATCAATTCCTTATTCAAACACAAAATGTAATTCTTATGACCCCTCCTCTCTCCTCAATTTCTTGCTCAGGGCAAGGCCAAGGAGCTTTTGAAGTGCTCTGGCTTAGCTGGCTTTTAATCTTCCTTTTTAAAACATCTTCTGTGTCTGGAAATCTGATTCAGTTTAAACAGCTGAGTTATAGTATGCTGCAACCTAAAATTTATAAATGTGTAGTAAAGATGAAGTGTGGTAAGTGAAATAATAAAATAGCATTATGAAGAGAGTTGATGTGCATACATGAAACCTATTTTTCATGTATTAAATATTGACTTTAAGTTATTTCAAAATCAAACATGCTTAAAAATAGAAAGGTCACATTATGAAATATCTATAAATTGCTGTCTTTTTGTAAGCTTCACTGATTGGAAGTTTATAAGAAAAATGCCCAGTGATTCAAAAAATATCAGCTAAGGGCTTCCCTGGTGGTGCAGTGGTTGAGAGTCTGCCTGCCAATGCAGAGGATGTGGGTTCGTGCCCCGGTCCGGGAGGATCCCACATGCCACGGAGCGGCTGGGCCCGTGGCTGCTGGGCCTGCGCGTCCGGAGCCTGTGCTCCGCAACGGGAGAGGCCACAACAGTGAGAGGCCCGTGTACCGCAAAAAACAAAAACAAAAACAAGAAAACAAACAAAAAAATCAGCTTAAACTATGAACACAGAATATTATTTTTATATTATGTTACAATTCCCTTTTCTATTATTTTGCACTTAAGCTGAAATTTGTTTTATTCTTAGTGTCATCATGTATTTTAAGTTTTGCAAGAATTTTTTTTTTTTTTTTTTTTGTGATAGGTGGGCCTCTCACTGTTGTGGCCTCTCCCGTTGCGGAGCACAGGCTCTGGACGCGCAGGCTCAGCGGCCATGGCTCACGGGCCCAGCCGCTCCACAGCATGTGGGATCTTCCCGGACCGGGGCACGAACCCATGTCCCCTGCATCGGCAGGCGGACTCTCAACCACTGCGCCACCAGGGAAGCCCTGCAAGAATTTTTTAAAAGACATTTGCAATGAATATTTTTCTAAAGATCAAGTTCCTGATAGTGTAGAAAAACCTTGAAATAGGTGTTTCTTTTAAGATATCTATAAACTATTCATTTCTTAATGCAACTTCAGAAAAGTATTATCTCCAATAATAAACATAAAAGTATCTGAAAACTTTCTGCCACTTTGTGATTTCCATTTTATTTGGAATTGTCTTAATCACAAAGTCTGAAGCTATAACAACTGTTGAAAGTTATCACAAATTGGTGTTTTATTATTGGAAGTGGCCCGTCTCATGCTCCCAGAATATAGAGTT
The DNA here is from genome assembly GCF_000442215.2 of Lipotes vexillifer. Lineage (NCBI taxonomy): Eukaryota > Metazoa > Chordata > Mammalia > Artiodactyla > Lipotidae > Lipotes > Lipotes vexillifer. The sequence goes on along the minus strand of NW_006797936.1, from coordinate 231,757 downwards.
TTTAAACTACAGAAGGACATTCCACTAGCTGAGACCTATTCTTATTGTTTACAGTGAACGTTGGGTCTACCCTTTGGGCTTGTCACCAGGCGGCAATTCAAGTAGAATAATGCTCCAAGACCATTTGTTCTTAATGAAAGCAATTTGTTATGAGCTGAGGGGAAAGTGTCCTTTGTCCTTCTGCCAAAGCAGCCTTGCTCTGTGTTTGTTGAGTTTGTTCAGATTAATGGGGATACTACCAGATGCTTTAAGACAAAAAGCATTAGCAGAAAGATGCAAAGCATTTTTCTAAAACAATGCCAAACATCAGTGAACATATCATGTTTTCAGACATCTATTATGAAAACTGCTTATGTTTTCCTATATGTGTCCATAGGGCTCCATTATTCATTTGATAAAATGTTTTTTGAGGAATGTTATTTTTTAGGATGATGGTAAGAATTGTATGGATAGAAATAGCATTCGTAAGACCACACAATTTATAATTTATGGTCAGTCCCCTTGGATAAGATGATGACCAGAACATATCACTCCATTTTGTACTTAATAAGTCCTTCACGTTGACATCATTTAGGGGAAAAATGGCCTTGAAGAGCAGCAGGTCAGAAAAATGAAAAGTAAAATATGAAGAAAGATAATGAACCATCTTGGAGAGAAAAACCATGACCAGGCCATATGAGATATTGTTATAGTGAATTTTGAAGTGTTCTAATTACTATATAGACTGAGAAATATATGCATTTGAAAAGAACTACCACCCAGATACCTTTTTTAGTTAGCATTCTGTACCTTTCAGGGACCTCAGCCTGACAACTCAATCCAGAAAGACTGAGTTTTATCTCTCACTCTTCCTTTTTATGAGCTGTGCCTATTATTGTAGATGTTTATTTCAAACACCTTGTCTTCATTTCCTGTAAATTCTGTAACTTTGACCATACATTCCTTCCCAAGGAGTCTATGAAGGGGGAAGGGAATAACACATTTATCTAATTTGGAATTTGAAAAAAAAATAACCCACACTGTTGAGTTTTTATACAGCCTGGTTCTGGACGACAGTGACTCTATAAAAAATAACAAATATTTCTCCATTGAGGAGACTTCTGGACCATGTGTGCACCCTGGAGGAATCATGCTCAACAGTGATACTTACCTTGCTGCCTTTATCATCCCATTTAGGCAATTTTAATTTTTCTCTTTGAAAATTGTAAAGACATCAATGATTTAGTTATTTGTGGGAAGTTCTGACCAGTTCTCATCTTATGATATTTATATAATGTTATTCAGAGAATTTTTTATTTGTAAACATTTTAGTTTTACAGTTCTTTTTTACATCAGATTATCACATTTTACAATACAGACTTACTGCTGGAAACTGAGTTGATATATAAGAGAGTCAGCATGTGATATTAAATGGAATGTCTCATCCACACATTAAGTACCTACTGTGTTCTCTTTGCACTTTAAAACATTTTCGGTAATTATTAATTTGTCACTGTAAGTGGATGTAATATTGGTTAAAAGTCTTGGTTGGCTGGAACAGAGATAGATGGCTTATGTGCTGCTGTCACAGGGTTTCAGGCTTGCTGCCACGATATGTATTTCAACCTTGATCGAGAAGAAGCAGCAAAGATGGTAAGGAGGGAATTCATCATTTTCAGTCATGTGGCTTTTTAATTATAGACCTCTTTGTTGAGGCAATTCACTTGGGTATCAATTAAGATCACCTGTGATGTTGCACTGGCTGCTGAACACATATCTACTAGGAAAAGCACTGAGATGACCATCTGAAAATTGTCATAAACAAAAATGACATGTGGTCACCGGCAAACTGTTATCAATTAGAAATTGGCTGTTACAATAGTGGATGAGGTTTGTTGTGAAATAAATGATTAAATCACACAAAAACAATTTGCTGATCACTTTCTTCATCTGCAGTAGAGATGGCAATATTTTGCCACAAGAATTTTTTTAGGAATAATTGAAAATTGAAATGTAATTTTATGAGCCTTACCTTAGCAAAGTCTTCATAGTAACAACAATAATTAAGCATATGCCAGGTAATAAGATAATTGGAAGATGTACTTCCTTGGCTGCAATGTTTATACTAAGAGGTATAATAATATTGCTAAGATTCCATCAACATCCATAAAATACAAATTAATTAATGGATTCAAACTGCATCTAAGTATTAGCACACATTTGTATTAGAATTAAATTATAAAGTAGATTTATACAAATAATAGATAACAGGCTAGCATTTTTTGTTTAAATTTGAGATACTATATTTTTGGAGAGTTTGTTCTTGCACTAAGAACATATAGCCTTAAAACCTTAAATAGAGGAGATAAACAAGTGTGAAAGTCTGACTAAAGAAGCTGCAACTAAAGGAGCTTGAGAGATATACAAAGACATTTTGGTCCATACTGATAGACATTGAAAAATACAAAATTCCAACAATATCCTATTTCTTAGTATAGATAGAATTGTTTTCTGAATTCCACATATTGATTAGCTGAATTAATTAGTTGCCTTGGTGCCATTTAGATGCTTTTTTTTTTTTTTTTTTTTTGCGGTACGCGGGCCTCTCACCGTTGTGGCCTTTCCCGTTGCGGAGCACAGGCTCTGGACGCGCAGGCTCAGCAGCCATGGCTCATGGGCCCAGCCGCTCCGCGGCATGTGGGATCTTCCCGGACCGGGGCACGGACCCGTGTACCCTGCATCGGCAGGCAGAGTCTCAACCACTGCGCCACCAGGGAAGCCTTAGATGCATTTTAAAAGATATAATATAGAGAGACAAGTAATCCAATAAAATTAAATTTGAATTTATAATTTCCTTTCTTCCTTCTGTCTTTCCTTCCCTCACTTTCTGTCCCACTTTCATTTTTTTCTCCACTTCATTATGCAAGTAATTTTAACTGATTGTAATATTAATTTATTATAGACCCTCAAAATCAGAATTAAACCTGATACTTTGAGAATATCAATATGTTTCCATTCATTTTTATATCATACTTAAAAATACTGCTCATATTTCATGCATGTCTGAGCAAATTCTGAGGTACTGAGTTTTAAATGGGGGTGTGGGTGAACATGGGACTGGGCAGAACTCTGTAATTTCTGTAATTTGGAGAACCATTGATTTGCTCTGTTGCTTGTGACTTATTCTGTGGTTCCTACGTAATTCTAAAATGGTGGCCAGTGGCTTGCTAGCCATGGATAGTCGGCCCAGTGCTCCACTTCGTGGTAGCTGGCTTTGGGTGGGTGGTCAAAATCAGAGCCTACTCCCGTTGATATCTTCATTTTGCCTTCTCTGAATACCTATGTACCCAGGAGATGCTTTTCTTAGTCTACTGCCTGAAACAGCACAACAGAGACAAGGTTTTCAGATAATGATTATCTTATTTGCTGTCTGTTCTTCTGGCTGCAGGTGGAACAGGAGTTGGGAAGACACCAGAGTCAAATCTTCATGAATTTTTAGGTAGGTTTGAACTTCTTTTTTTATTCAAAGGCTGATGCAGAAAGGGTAGTAATCCAACAACCTGAAAGAAAAAAAAAAATCAAGCCATAGGAATATGGTTATATCCTGATCTTTAAAAAAATGACTATACCCTCTGGATTTGATTCAAGTTTGATTTTATTCTCCCTGGATTTCTGCTATGTTGAATTTACCTGAAGCACACTTATATTTTATGTTTATATTTTTACTGGATTTCTAAGTGACTAGTGGGTCATACATTTTATGATAAAACTTTCCTACTCTTGGAAAAAGACATAAGAGCTTATTATTCAAAATCTATTTGAGTCTCTTTTGTAATAACCAGGTTTATTCCCTCTTTTAGGTCATCCCTTATTCCCAATTGGAATTTTGCTAGAAATAGAGTCTAATTTCTAATTCCCTTAAGAGTTGAAAAGCTGAAGTAGTATGGAAAGGTTTTAGATACAACTCTAGTGTTTCTGTAATAAGCATAATTCCACTGGTTTGTTTTGCAAGACTGTTATCGAAGAGCTATTTAATCACTGGATTTTTGAATTGCGGAAAATTTCATAACAGTTGGCATATTAACAGATAAATGAAATCCTGAATTTGTAGGGTGCTTTCCAGTAGAAAAGTTAAATTCAAAATAACTTAATTATAAAGTAACTTGCAGGTTGTACTCTATTATATTATACAATTATTGGTAATAATTTGTTTTAATAAAGAGTTTTATATAGACAGTATTTGTTCTAGCATAGACTTTTGTTGGAAACAGTTATCTTGGTCATCTGAAAAAAATTACCTATTGGGAGTAAAGAATAGTATAGAATAACTTGAAACTTAATTTTTAAAAAATAGATATTGTATATTGTTCTTCCAGTGTGCTTTACATATGCAAATAATATTTTTATGAAATACATGGTAAATATCTGAATCAAAAATGAAATAACTTTTCTTTATAAAAGTTTGGATATTTTTTCCAGCTTTATTGACATATAATTGACAAAATTATAATATATTTAAAGTTTACAATGCAATGATCTGATAAATGCATACATTGTGAAAGGATTCCCAAAATCAAGTTAATTAACACAAGGCTATACTGTTAAGTAAAAATCAAGAAATGTAAAAGATTTTAGTCTAAGTTTTCGGATTCCACCATTATAATGCTATTGGTCAAGCATTATATTATACTAATTATACTATACTAACAAAATTATACTGTATTAACTATGTTAATAGTACAAGAACCTAGGAATTGAAATTTAGAAAACTGTAAAATATGAGCATTTTCTAGCATGAAAATTTAAACAAACTGTTTAAACAAATTAAACAAAATTTAAACAAGTTTCTAAAATGTCATATATGGACAACGTTAAGTTTAATTTCCAAATTTTATAACTTTCCAGTCTATGCAATTTGCTAGTCTGAAAGAAACTACAAATTTACTCCCTAATTCTCAAATTTTTCACTCTAAAACCTCCTGTACTCAGTTTCTTAATTTATCAAAATTAAGTGACCTGGATGTGAGACGATAGCTGTTAATGTTTTAATGAGCCTGATATGCCACTGTATTCAGAGCCTGCCCCTTTATTGACTTCAAAAGTACAGTTTGGGAGAATAGGAGGATAGAGAAAATGAAAGACTGGAGAAGGTTGATAGTGCACATTGATTAGAAGGAGAAAATGTTTTGAAGGTATATTCTATCAGAATTTTCAGCTCCTTAACAGATAAAGGACCTAGTAATTATAATGGCAAAAAAATTAAATAGAACGTACTCTGTGATATATATATTACATATATATGAGGAAGATTTTATTACCACACCTTTTTCAGATGCAGAAAGGCAAAATAGATGTTAAGTTACTTGCCCCAAACCACCCAACTAGTAAATGGCAGAGCTGAGCTTTAAACCTAGGAAGTGTGGTTCCAGGGTCTGTGGTGTTCCATATGAATTACTTGCCATACTGCCTTTCTATATAATTTTTTTCCCAATAATATATGCCTGTGAGCCTGGACAATTGGAGAATTTGCTTCAACTATTTAATTTTCTTCTTACTTTGTGTCTAAGCAGAAGGACTTGGAGAGTAACAGGCTGAATGTGGATACATTCTTATGTACATTCTTATGTACATACTGAAGGTGGATACATTCTTATACATAAGAATACATTCTTACGTATCCACACTGAGAGAAGTCTAGCACATTCTGTAATGGGAGTCACAGCTCTGCCCAAAGTGTCAGGTTGCTTCAGAGGGCTCACATAAGCCCCAGAGCTGTGTAAGGGGCTGTCACTTCACTGGAAGCTTCCCTCACAATGCACAGCACTACAGGAAGTCCTGCTAAGAGCTTGCTGAAGATTCACAGACTGCTGAGCCCTTCTGATCGCAGGTTCCCCGTATGCAAAATAAAAGGAATCCATTTGGGATCATGACAGTTAATAACGCTTTGACATCTGATGTGATTGAGAGGTTAAGGGTTTGGGGCTTGGAATCCAGAAGACTTAACCAACCCGTTCTTAGTTATATTAAAGTGGTTAAGAATGTACACTTTGGAGCTAAGTTACTTGCGTTCAGACTCCATCACCACCACTAGCTACTGATGACCTTGGGAAAATTCAGTTCACTTTGTATACTCATTTTCCTCATCTGTAAAACAGGTAAAATATTAGTACTACCTCATAGACTTGCTACAGCAACTAAATGAAATATATGCTGAAAATTTCAGATAGTGTCTGGCTTTTGGTAAGCCCTCAATAAATATCTCTCCTAGTACTTACTCTTTTAAGTGTCAGCTTCCTCACCTATGACATGATGATAAAATAGCCCCTGCCTCACAGAGTTGTTGTGAGGCTTATAGGAGACAATTAATGGAAAGTGCTTCATACAATGGCTGGCATAAATCCAGTGCTTAGTGACTGTGTTATCATTATCAGTTGTCATCCTCTTGGTTTTCTACCTGGCCCTTCTGGATGTGATTACCCTGGTGTCTATACACACCTACCAGTGAGGCTGTTGCTATGTGATTGTGCTACTTTTTTAAGGATGTGATGCAGCGAGATGGGGAGGGCTAGGTTAGGCCAGTTGGGCAGGGAAGGGCTGCCCCCACGATGAAAAGCCCCACTTTCAGGAGCAGGTCTATGAATGATGCTTGTGGTGCTGCCACAAGGGCACACGTGCTGGGTGGAATGAACAGTTGTGTTTGAAAGCCCAGAGCCTGGTGCAAGCAGCATCAGTGTAGGGTGATCGTGTGGCCGACCTGGCCAACACCAACGATCTCCAGGTCACTTTGCCTTTTGTTTCTCTAAGAATGTTTGGAAATCTGCTCTGGCAGGGCCATGGCTGTTGGCTCTGTTTTAGATACATCATCAAACTTGAACACGTGTGACAGTGTGAGCAGGGAAATGTGAGCAGGCAGGGAACGAAGGACCAAACGTCATACGACTCTTCATACTCATTATTTCCAGCATAGTCAAATGGATAGACCTGGGTAAACTCTTCCTTCCACTGAATTTTTTTTGCTATATGTAAGTACATGCAGGTTAAGTATAAATTTCATTGAAGAATGATATTTTCAAGCAAACATATTAAACATGTTAATTCTCACAATAAAAATCAAGAATTATGATCCTAATTTTATAGATGAGGTTGGGGAAACTCAGGCTCAGGGAGGCTGAGAAACAAACCCAAATCCTAATAGTGAGTAAAAGAACTTGGATTTGAAGCCTGATATATCCTATACTATAGTGTGTATATGTGTGTATGCATGTGTGTGTGTGTGTGTGTGTGTGTGTATGTGTGTGTGTGTGTGACATGTATGGGTAGAGATAAAAATTTCACTACAACTCAGTAATGTAAGAAATAGAACTTATTTTTTATAATTAAATTCAGTTTCTCTTTTGAGCCTCCATTTTACCCAGTGGCAGAAATATAATCTTAGTCAACTTTGTACCTTTTTCTTCAGGCTGAATCTAAGTTTTAGGGGGTTTGTCTTGGAATATGGCCAGGGAGGGACATGTCATCCTTAATATTGTATATTCATGAACAGACCTTTATATAGACATCCCTATTCTTATAGAAACCGTGTTATTTATCATCTACATCAGATACTTTCCAGAATAAAAGGGGGTGCTGGAAATAACTACACCAAGAGAACAAATATAAGGCAAACCAGATTATGGTCACTATACATTTTGATTCCTTCTGGGTCTCTTCTGGTCTGAAAACTCCAATACTTTTGTGCTGGGACTGGGCCACAGCGAATGCTGTGTAGAGGGAGCATAGGTCAGTTTCTGGAGGCACTGCAAAGGGGAATGCGGCTGCAGCAGTGTGGAGTGAGGGCAAAAACACATTGCATTAGTCAACTGTGTGTGCCATTTGTCCTTGCTCTGCCACTGTGCCCTGAAATCGTCTGCTCTGAGACCACACCGGGCACTGGGAATCTCTGTGAAGCTGTCCCTGTCTCTGTCTGCTTAGACCCGCATGCATCCCTTCCTTCTCCAGACGCTTGCTCTCTTCCCAAGCTATATGTGGGAAGGACAGTGCAGGCCTCCTCCATTCTCAGGGTGCACAAACATGCCCTGGGGTCATCAAATCAGTAGCAAAGGGAGGTGAACAGCTGCAGCAGAAGACCTCAAACCCCACCGGCTTTGATCTTGGTTACCTCCAGCTTTAATTGAGTGTTTAGTGGGCATCTATTCACTCACACTGAGATTCAGGTTTCAGGCTCTTTCCATCTTGTGGCTCTCTCATCTTCTAGGGTCTTTTCCAGAAAAGAGACAGAACATGGAGGACCAGCAGAGAGCTTGTAGAAACTAATCGTAGAAGTGGTGTACATCACTTCTATCCACTTAAACTGGAAGGGGGCTGAGAAATGTGATCTAACAGGGATCAAGAATCAAGAGGGAAAACTTGAGTTTTTGTAAGCATGAGTGTTCTCGTCTAGTTAGCCCCTACCTGTGTCAATCCTTTTGAAAAATTTACTTGTACTGTATTAAAAAATCTTAATTGCTGTCATTGTAGAGAAAAATGTAATGAGTTATTTGTATTTGTAGAATTGAATAGCTAAAACGCGGCTGAAACATTTTGACTGGACTTAATACTTTATGTTCTTGTTTATTTTTAATGTTCACACAAATATGAAGTTGGTAGAACTTAGTGATATTTAAGTCTGTCCTTTGTTTTTTCTTTTACATTCATACGGTTGTGATCCTTTGACTTCCTTGGGGTTATTTGTCTTCAGTGGAGAGTTTTAATATTCAGAGGTAGCAGTAACAGGAAGAAAAGTTTTGTTTTGTTTCATTTTGTTCATTTTGGGATGCTATCTGGGAATGGACTATTTCCCATCCCGGTAGAGCTTAAGCACATTGGCTTCGTGTGCCTCAGGCTCACTGGCATTGCTTTTATAAGTTTGGCAAGGCTGGAGTTTTCAAATGGGCAGAATATTCTGGAAGCATTTCCCTGTTTTTAAGTTCTGAACAACTTCTCACACTGAAATGTGGCTGTATTTTTGAACTAATTCAATGGAAAGGAAGTTTATGCATGAGAAGTTCAGAGGATCATTAGTAAAGTCTTACTTAATTGAGTGTCTCAGTACGGAAACTGTAACAATGAGAGGTTCTTTTACTTCCCCAGAAGAGAGCACAGTCTTGGGAGTAGCTTCTGTAACAGTGGATGTGCATATAATTGTTTAGTGTCAGTCGTGGTATAGAAAATTCCTTAAGCCTTCCCCCTTCCCATCTTTTCTACTCAAATCACAGCCCTGCTATTTTGACTGGAGTTAGGGAATAAGACTTCAAACATCAGTCCATTGATTTTTGAAATCTTGATAGATAGAAAATGGAAAAAATAAAACCAATTCTTTCTCCATATATGTTCTTATAAAAAGATATTTGAATTCATCTTTGAAGCAGACTTTTTGTTTGCCTGTTTTGGAAAAACCATCTAGATTGTCCCTTTTGTTTCACAGATATAAAAAGCACCCATTCACTGGTCTTGAGGAAAACTGTAGAAATCTGAACGGTTGTTTTTAGATAGAGCAGCTAAGAATTCTGATTAATAATTTAAGCTGTGTGTGTACATTGAAAACTAGTATGTTGCTTCTTACGTGAGGGGGATTGTTTTCCCCTGTCGATGGCTTTGAATTGTTCTTGGCCTATAAAATAGAACACAGTTTGTATTTGTGGAGTTGCGACCTAGTTGAGCAGTAGATTACAGGAGATGGTGAGCTAAGGTGAAGGAACTGCAGAAGGCTTTTGACTTGGTCATTAAGAGAGGCTTTACAAAAAGGAAATGAACTGTTCTTTGTGTACCTGAGCTTAGATATTTTTGTAGATGCCATAGTTGTGATGTTAATAACAAAAAACGTAGAAAGTTTTGATTTTGGATTAGTCATACTCAGCATCATACCTGCTTGCAAATTGCTCAACTCTTTTGAGTTTATCCCTTTTTTTGAAATAACTTGTCAAAGGTGACCAAATACACTAATGTTTTTATCAGTAATCTCTGTTTCTAAAGCAGGACTTTTCAACCTTGACAATATTTACATTTTTAGGATCAGTATTTCTTTGTTGTGGGAGGCTATCCCACACACTGTAGGATGTTAAGCAGTATTTATGGTCTCTATCGACCAGATGCCAATAGCACCCCCTCACTCAGTTGTGACAGCTGAATATGTCCCCAGACATTGCAAAATGTTGCCTAGAGAGCAAAATTGTCCCTGGCATAGAACTGCTGGTCTAAAGCCACCATTCCATTCCTTCAAAGCCTTCTAAATTGTCCCAGGTGATGGCAGTCTTACCATCTCTAACATTTAATCTAATGCTACATGTTTTAGAGTTTTAATTATGTCAGTACTTCATTTCTGTTACCAATTTCTACATTAGTTATTATTATGAATTGAATGTTTATGTCACTCCAAAATTCATACATTGAATCCCTAATCCCCAATATGATGGTATTTGGAGATGGGGCCTTTGGGAAGTAATTAGATTTAGATTAGGTCATGGGGGTGGGGACCTCAGAATGAAATTAGTGGCACTTATAAGAAGAAGAATATAGGGGAAAGGCAGTTTGAGGACATAGCAAAGAAGTAGGCATCTGCAAGCCAAGAAGGGAGCTCTCATTAGGAACTGAATCAGCTGGCACCTTGATTGTGGACTTCCCAGCCTCCAGAACTATAACAGGTAAATCTCTGTTGTTAAACCATCCAGTCTATGATATTTCATGATGTCAGCCTGAGCTACCTAGGACGGCTGTCTTTCACCATTATCCTACGTAACAGCACAAAAATTTTAAAAGTCATGTTGCTTATAACGTAAGTTTATTTCTCACTCATGTTATGTGTTAGCTGAGGCAGCTGTAAGTTATTTGTGTGTCATGTGTCTTCTTCATGCCAAGATGCAGACCGTATTGCCAGTCATGATTTGGAACATGATCTCCTCAAAGCAGAAGGAAAAGTGTGAATGCTGAACTATGTGATGGCTCAAATTTCTGCTAGGATATCAAATACTTGAGATCTGCTATGCCAGGGCAAGTCGTATGGTCAAGCCTGAAGTCAGTCATGTGGGAAAATATTCCTGCATAGGAGGACACTGCAAGTTAAGACAGTAAATAATTGAGAACAATGATACAATGTAAAATGAATGGCATCATTTTGGGAGGTTATAGGGTAACACTTCATCCTCTGGGCAGGAGGTACAATTTCCCCTCTAGGGTGTGGACTTTTCCACTACCAATTTATCATTCTGTAAAGGGGTAGCTCTTGAGAAAAAAATGTGAGACTGGGGATGCAGGACTTATGCTGGAGGGCAGGAGAAAACACTTCTTTCACACAGGCATCACAGCGTTTGGATCTGAACCCCAAGGCATACTACTTTAATGTGAATAAGTAGCTCCAAAGGGATTGACAGGAACTCAGCAGAGCTTCTCAGAAGGAAACTGTGAGCAAATCTGACCTGGGTACAATGAGAATGATCTCATCAAATAGCAGCTGTAAGTAGCTTTCTATATCATGCTGTATTCCCTACA
>NW_006797936.1:219428-220132 GCF_000442215.2 Lipotes vexillifer | reverse complement strand
TAGCTTTCTATATCATGCTGTAGTCCCTACACCTTCAAGTAGCACTCTAAAATGTTACAGGATGTGCTGTGGCTGTGCTGCTTTAGGGCAAGTGTGGACAAACTCTATAAAAGGCAAGATGGTAAGTTTTTTAATGTTGGTGGGCCATAAAGTCTCTGATTCAGCTGTTCAACTCTGCTACTGTAGCATGAAAGCAGCCGTAGGTGACACTAAAACAAATGTGTGTGTCTATGTTCCAATAAAACTTTTTTTATAAAAACAGGTATCAGGGCTGGAGGACTCTATTTTGCTGTCCCCTAATTTAGAGGAAAAGATTGTTTTGTGCTTAAGATAATGTGATAAATGGACACTTGACACCCACCCTACAGTATAATCTCTTCTCCAAAGCCAGAAGAACTGTAGGAGGTGATCAGAGGAGAGGCACTGCTGTGCTCATATAGGGAGGCCACAGGAGGGCAAATGAAGCACCAAACGTCCAAGGACCACTGCCGGCCGTAGAGATACCAGAGAGTGTGGAAAACAGACCCTGACACAGTGATATTGTTACTAACCCTCCTGAGTGGGCCTCCAACAAGGATCCTCCTGCCTAGTTTTTTTTTTTCTTTTTTTTTTTTTTTTCTTGCGTTATGCGGGCCTCTCACTGTCGTGGCCTCTCCCATTTGCGGAGCACAGGCTCCGGACGCGCAGGCTCAGTGGCCATGGCT
>NW_006797936.1:119243-219400 GCF_000442215.2 Lipotes vexillifer | reverse complement strand
CCCGAACCGGGCCACGACCCCGCGTCTCCTGCATCGGCAGGCGGACTCTCAAGCACTGCGCCACCAGGGAAGCCCGTCTCCTGCCTAGTTTTGTTTTGAGTCAATAGAATGAGATCGAGTTTGGTTCAAAAACAAAGGAAAATTTTTTTTTTTTTTTTTTTTTTTTTTTTTAAGACTCCGCGCTCCCAAGGCAGGGAGCCTGGGCTCGATCCCTGAGAAGTTTTATTCTTTGATCAGAGAATGGAGAGGTGCCAGCTTTTGCTCTAGAGCACACACTCCCCTACAGGCCGTGGGTGGGGCTGCTTTATAGGGATCTCCTGGGCGTCAGCGGGGAGGGGGCGGAGTTCTCGAAGGGGCGTTGCTCACGCTCCAGATCGCAGTGCCAGGGGCAGTGTCTCTGCACCTGGCCGCCCGCCGAGCTGAGGCATCAGCGCAGCTGTTTCGCTCTGGGAACCCTGGTCTGAAGTGCCCGGTGTGAGGCCTTTACACGCGGCACCCTATGAGCAAGTGAAACTAGACAAAGTGCAAAGGAAAAGAAAAAAACAGGTTAGACTTAATTTTGATTCCCAGATTCTGTTTTTATTTCCTGGGAATTTTTTATGGGCTTTGCTGGTGGCAAATCCCTCCTCAGTCTTTTGTTCTGCTCCGCGTTCTTGAGGGGCGCTGAGGGGCGATGGTCCAGCTTCCGTAACTTCTTTCTGCTGACATGGGGCGTTGTCACAACCCCAGGGAGAGGAGTGTCACTTCTCCCCAGCTACTTTTAGATACGTTTGGTTGTTGCCTGGCCTTGGCCCTAACTGTTCGTATCCCTGAGTGATCACCATTTGTCTAACCTTTTGGAGAAAAAGAACACCAGACAATTTAAGATGCATGGCCCAAATATTAGCAAGAGAGTAACGGTCCCATGTCAAATTTTCCTAGAAATGAAGGTATCTAGGTCTTTTGCCTGCAGGCAAAAATGTGCTGTGATGTTGAGGCTCACCGTGCTGGCCTGAATATTTCTGGTTGCACTTCTGTTGTTTTTTGGAAGAGAAGCTTCAGGTCAGAGAGAGGTTCACATGAGTAGTCAAGGGGGTTGCTTGCCCCAGGTTGTCTCTCTGGAGTTGGGGGCTTGGGGCCCTCTTCACTTGAGTCTGATGTACCCACAGAGTGATCCCCTGAAGCTTTGGGAAGAATGAGTGGTTAGGATCACCAAGTGGGGTCTGTTCCCCTTAGGAGTGAGCTAATTTTGTGGGCTGCTGGTTTTCCAGGGTTTTAGGTTCACCAGGTCTCCTGGCCAGAAGGAGTGGGGAGCCAGGTCAGTGGGTGTGGGCAGCATCTGGTTACCACATGCCATGAGAGCTTTCATGATTTCTCCTACCTGGAGGGCACACTTGAGTTGTTCTATCTCAAGGGTATTAAGGTATCCCTTCTCTCTGGTTTAGGGAATGGGTCTACCATACGTGAGTTCAAATTCAGTTAACTTTAACTTATCCCTTGGGACTAACATCAGGTAGAGCAGGGCAATCAGAAGCAACTTAATCCAATTTTCTCAAGTTTTCTGACATAGGTTGGCTAAGGCCCCTTTCAAGGTCTGATTGAATCTCTCTACTTCCCTGACGACTGGGGTCTCCAGGTTGAGTGCAAGGTCCATTTTATGCCCAGGGCCCTTGTTATCCCCTTCGTCACGTGAGAAACAAATCCTGGACCATTATCAGTATTAGGGATCCTGGGAGCCCTGGGGATTATTTCTTCCAGTAACGCCCTAACCACTTCAGTTGATGTTTCAGTTCTAGCAGGGAATGCTTATATCCACCTAGAAAATGCGTCTACTAGCACTGAGATACCTGAAATTGCCTGGTACTCTCGGCATGACAGTGAAATCAATCAGGCAATCTTCCCTAGGATATGTCCCTGTGGTCTGAATGGGCCTTATCTGGGGCCTTTTGGGGGTCTGGTGTTGGAGTTGTTCATTGTACAGATGGGACATGTCTCAACGATCTGACTGATTATACTTTTCATGCCAGAAGTTACCATGACCTCAACTAACCTATTATACAGGACTTCCCTCCTGTAGTGAGTTAGTTCCTTGATGAGCCTCCCTGATGGCTTGACAAGATGCAGTTTGGGGAAAGGAGTATTGCCCATGTTCATTAACTAACCACCCATGGCCTCCTAGATCTCTACTGAAGCCCCGTTTTAGGGCTTTACCTAATTCTTCCTTTGTGTAGATTGGGGAATAATTGGATGGATCTGGCCTTCGAGGCATGAGGGATAGTTGCCAAGTTACTGGTTCTAGGGCCACCCTTTGGGCAGTTGTGTCTGCCTGTTGTTTCCCTTTATTACCTCTGCATTCCCCTTTTGGTGACCCCTGCAATGAGTCCCTGACACCTTTTTGGTAGCTGTATTGTTTTTAAAGCTTCAACATGCTTACGCCACGTTTCACCTGTTTATTCTCTGCAATAAGCATACCTCTTTCTGAAACTGCTAAGTGGCATCTCAGTGGGCTCTGAGGAGCTCCAGTTCTTTATGTCTCAGTGCAGAAAGAATTCAGCAAGAGGCAAAGTGATAGATCAGAAGTGATTTATTAGAATAGGGTGCTTGTGAGACTTACAAGTGGGTGGATGAGAGGGTGCTGTGACCTGAGAAGTTAGTAGGCAACAATTTTATAATCAAAGGAAATGTTGGGAGGGGGAAAGGACCCCTTCTTCCTCATTCTTGAGTAGACCTCAAGCTTCCATCATCAGCTCCTCCTCCAGGTTGGGCAGGGGAGTTTTCTTGTCCCTTCGTGGTCAAACTAGGACTGTCACAGTACTGTGGAAAAATTATTTCAGGTCTCAGTACAGTGAGGGTCTTTCGCTTTGACATGTCACCTTTCCATAAATCATCATTTTTTTGTGTGCAGAGAGCATGTCCTAGGGGTCATTAACTTACTGACTCACTGGGCAGGATGTGGGTCTCATGCCACCATTGTTTTATTGTCTTGGGGCATGTCTCATGCTTCTGTTGCATGGTTTTGTTGCTAAGCAGGCCTGCTTGGTTTTGTGGTTAAGCAAACCTGCTTTCTTGAGTGATCATTAACTTAAAGAGATCTCCCATACTTTTTTCTTTACTTACAGTCCCCTAGTGGGATTAACTATTTAATTACCTACTTTTTATTCTGTCCCTATCATTTCCTTCCAAATAGCCCCATGTGTGGAGGATGGCATATGCATCCTGGGAATCCATGTAAACAGTTAATATCTTCCCTGTCCTGAGCTCTAAGGCTCAGGTGAGGGCTGTCAGCTTGGACTTTTGGGATGAAGTCCCTGGGGGTAAGCTTCGTGCTTCTGTGACTTGGGTCAGGGAGGTTACTGTGTATCCTGCCAGCCTCTCCCCCTCTCTCATAAAACTGCTGTGGACCTTCCTTCTTCTTCAGGAAGAGGCTCACTTCCTAGGTCAGGGCAACCGATCGCTTCCTAGATCGTGTCTATGGTTTCTATACAGTCATCCTCCAGGGGCCCCATTTCTGTGGGTAACAGGGGGGCAGGATCTAGCGTGTGATAGGATTTTATGGTAACCGCTGGGGTGTCTTAAAAGCATAGCATGAACTTGAATCAACCTTTAGGGGATAGCCATTCTGTTCCCTTAGAACTTACTAAAGCTTGAACCTGGTGTGAAGTCCTTAAGTGATCGGCTGACCAAATGTTAACGTTTCAGCCTTCTTCAGTAGGGTTGTAGTAGCTGCTACTGCCTGTAGGCAAGGAGGCCACCCTTAGTGGTTTGAGCTAATTGTTTAAAGAAATAAGCAACCGCCCGAATAAGGGGTTCCAGTTTTTGAGCTAAAACCCCAAGGGTGATTCCCCTTCTCTCTTGAGTGTAAAGGTCAAAGGGTTTAGCTAAATCTGGGAGGGCCAGGTCAGGGGCCTGAAGTAATTGCTTTTCCAATTCTTGAAATGCCCTTTTACATTCTGAATTCCATTCAAAAGGATCATCAGTCTTTTAACTTTTTATATAGAGTCCTAGCTACTAGACCATAGTTAAGGATACAGATGCAGCAAAACCCAGCCATCCCCAGGAACCCCCTAAGCTGTCCTCTAGTTTTAGGCGGGTCTCAAAAAGGGTCCTCCTGCTTAGTGTTTGAGCCAATAGAACGAGACTGAGTTCAGTTCGGTACAGAAGCAAAGGAAATCTTTATGCTTTGATCGGAGAACGGAGAGGTGCGAGCTTGTGGTCTGGAGCATGTACTCTCCCTGACACGTCATGGGCAGGGCTGCTCTATAGGGGTCGTGTCAGCAGCTGGAGGCGGTGAGCTCTTGCCGGGCAGGTGCAGCTGTGCTGCTCACAGCTCCAGATCCACAGCTCCCAGCGCAGCGTCTCTGCACAAGGCCCGCTGCTGCCATCTTGAATTGTAGTGTTGTGCAGAGTGGTTCTACACATGGCCTGCCAGCTGAGGTGTCAGCACAGCCCTTTCACACTAGGAACTCGGGTCTGAAGTGCTAGGTGTGAAGACTCTGCATGGGGCACCCAGTGAAGAAGTGAAACTAGACAAAGTACAAAGTAAAAGAAGAAAAATAGGTTAGACCTTATTTTATTACTCAGATTCTATTTTTATTTCCTGGGACTTGATAATGGGCCTTGCTGGTGACAATATCACTTTGAATTTGGGAAATATACTCCTTTTCTAGTGTGTTTGATGTACCATAATCTTTTTTCTATGTAGTTCTACTGAAACTAAAATATTATGAAATATTTGAATTTTTTTTGAATCCTTCCAAAGTCCTAACACTATGCACGGATGGTGATCTACATGGTGTATTTAATCTGGAATTATCAATCATCATCATTGATCCATGTAATTAGCCAGATTGTTTAGTTAATAACTAGATCCACAAGTATTTACATTGTTGCTTCCATGTGCCTAGCATAATGCAAGACCTTATAGGACACGTAAAAGCAAAAAGCATAATCTGGGCTGGGAAATTGAGTGGGGAAGACAGTTCAGGGCAGAAGCCCTAAATTTGAGTGAGCTAGTTAGGAGGGAGTGAGTGGTGACATCCTGTTGGTGGATAGTTTATTTCAGGATGTTCCAAGGGTTGGTTAGGTCCCAGCTACCACTGTTACTGAGGAAAGGGCTGCTCCTGCATTCTTGCCATGCTCACAGATGGCCACATTGCTGGAAGAGACTGAGCCAGACCTTTGTGTTTCCTGCAAAAACATGTGGGGGGCAGCGGTGGTTGACATTGGCCTTATGCTTCTTTTAATACTGTATCTGTTTTATGTTTGTTTGTTTATTTAACTGTGTTTTGCCTGTTAACATTATTCAACTTTCTCTTGGGAACTTGACTTCTTCCTCAGAACTGAAGTTTCCCCTGGTTAATTGGGTCACTGGCTAGGTCCTAATGTTTTGCTGCTGGACTTCCCTGAGTCTAATACATTCAACTGACCATTACACCGTCCACCCCAGTCATCTTCATTTCTCAACCTCTCCTCCACGCATCATGTCCCTACTGCTTGCTCATCCTCTTTGGTCTGTCAAGAATCTCCTTCACTCAATAAACACGCTGAGGGCCAACAAGGGGTCCAGCCCTGTGCCAGATCCGGTTTCTGCCATGGCTGATCACAAGTTTATCTCCACGTCACTCTTCCTTCATGCCCTGGCCTGAGAAGCAGTAATACGTGGACCCTGGGGACGGTTACACCTTCCCCTAATAAAAACATGTTTGTGCCTTATATCAACTGAGCCTCTAAGATTAGAAGATGTTTTATTTGTATTTTCTACCAGGCCCAACACAATGCAGGACCGCAAAAAAAAAAAAAAAAAAAAATTGACTGAAGTATTGAATTACATTTTTGAGATAGAAAGCCTCTTAAAACTTTCTGGTCCATCTTTTAGAATTGAACTAATAACCATAATGATTTCAGATTTTAAAAATAATCAAACTAAAAGGTTATAGTAATTTTGTTTGTTATGTGCTGTCTCACAGCCCTTGAATTTTTTTCATTCCTGGACCAGAGAATCCATTAAATGTAGTCAGAATTATAAAGTTCATAAAACATGCTAAAAAATTCAATATATGCTCAATAGAGTTCATAATTAGTAGTTGTAGAGATTGTGATTTAAAGCTTTTAATATTATTTTATAAACTATGAAGTTAAAAACAGGACAAGATCATGCAACTTCAGTTTTAGTGCACATTACTTTAATGACAGTAGCTTCCAAAATTTTATGTATGCTGATAACAGGGAATAAAATTTCCAAGTACTACACATTTAGAATACTATTATAAAATATTTTGCACATCTTAAATCATAGTTTTATAAAATTGGAATATGTACTTTGCTATTTATTTTTTACCAACTAAGTGTTGTAACAGTTAACAAAGCAGATTTAAAGATATCATCTCACACCGGTCAGGATGGGCATCATCAAAAGATCTATAAACAGGGCTTCCCTGGTGGCGCAGTGGTTGAGAGTCCGCCTGCCGATGCAGAGGACACGGGTTCGTGCCCCAGTCCGGGAAGATTCCACATGCCACGGAGCGGTAGGCCCGTGAGCCATGGCCGCTGAGCCTGCGCGTCTAGAGCCTGTGCTCCGCAACATGAGAGGCCACAACAGTGAGAGGCCAGTGAACCCCCCCCCCCCAAAAAAAGATCTATAAACAATAAATGCTGGAGAGGGTGCGGAGAAAAGGGAATCCTCCTACACTCTTGGTGGGAATGTAAATTGGTATAGCCACTTATGGAGAGCTTTCTGGAGATTCCTTAAAAAACTAAAAATAGAATTACCATATGACCCAGCAATCCCACTCCTTGGCATATACCCAGAGAAAACCGTAATTCAAAAAGATACGTACACTCCAGTGTTCACTGCAGCACTATTTACAATAGCCAGGACATGGAAGCAACCTAAATGTCCATTGACAGAGGAATGGAATATTACTCAGCCATAAAAAAGAACAAATGAATGCCATTTGCAGCAACATGGATGGACCTGGAGATTGTCATACTGAGTGAAGTAAGTCAGACAGAGAAAGACAAATATCATATGATATCACTTACATGTGGAATCTTAAAAAATGGTACAAATGAACTTACTTACAAAACAAATAGAGTCACCGATATAGAAAACAAACTTGTGGTTACCAGGAGGGGAAGCCGGGAGAGGGTGAGGGATAAATTGGGAGACTGGGATTGACATATACATACTACTATATATAAAATAGATAACTAATAAGGACCTACTGGATAGCACAGAGAACTCTACTCAGTACTCTGTAATGACCTATATGGGAAAAGACTGTAAAAAAGAGTGGATATATGTATATGTATAACTGATTCACTTTGCTGTACAGTAGAAACTAACACAACATAGTAAATCAACTATACTCTAATAAAAATTTTTTTTAAAAAGAATATGGCCAATCAAGTATAAGAAAAAAATAAAGTTATATATTCTCAAGGATTTTCATGTAACGATATGGTCTTTTAAAAAATCCTCGTACCCCAAGTTCTTTTAATCAATCTTTTTTCCAAAGATGAAATTTACATTACTGTACATTATGTTAAAAGTTCATAAGCTCTTGTAGGATTGGAGCAGATCATACTACAACAGACCATTATAGAATTTTCAGTTCAAGAGACAATGTACCCCCCTAGCCTTTACCTCTATGACTTCCTCATCCCTACATAAACTATACGATATCCACCCTAATTGGCACTTAGCCACATGTTACCTGAACTTCCATTAAAAGCACTCCTTTTTGGCTCATAGAGACCCCAAGTTATTACCAAAATCAAACGGATAACTAAAAGTAAATATCTTACTTTGATACCCATTATTTTTAGCACAAACTTTAAATTAATTCAGATCAAAGAGAAGGAATTTATCTGTTGCTCTTCTGAAGATACTCATTTATTGTCAATGACTGTGCTCACTAAGAGATATTAAAAGTATAATGCAATGCTATTAAGTACCTCTAGTACACCTAGTGAGAGCAAGATATTTTTTCCTTATAGATTTATAAAAATAGTTTAGAGGTTGTGAGACATGGTCTTTTTTCTGGCATTATTCTGAGGGTTTCTGCAAGGGTGTTTTTGGATCAGATTAACATTTAAATCAGTAGACTGAATACTGAAGATTGCCCTCCCTAATGTGGGTGGGCCTCACCCAATCAGATGAAGACCTGAATAGAACCAAAAGTCTGACTTTCCCCTAAATAAGAGAATTCTTCTTGCCTGATTGCCTTCAAACTGGGGCACTGGCTTTCTTCCTGCTTTTAGATTCAAAATGAATCATGGGCTTTTCCTGGATCTTGAGCCTGCTGGCCTCAGGACTGGAACTAAGCCACTGACTCTCCTAGATCTGTAGCTTGCCAACCCACCCTGCAGACCTTGGCATTTGCCAGCCTCCCTAGTTGTGTGAGCCAATTCCTTATAAAAAATACTTTCACTCACACACACCAGATACACACACACACACACACACACACACACACACACACACACACACACATACATATTTGTTGCGTTTTTCTGAAAAACCCTGACTAATATACCTATTCCAAGTCATGAAGGCATTCTCCTATGTTTTCTTGTAGAAGTTTAGGAATCTAGCTTTTACATTTAAGTCTATGATTTATTTCTGATGAATTCATAAGTATGGAGTAGAGTGGAAGTTGATTTTCATTTTTTGTTTTCCTCCATGAGTACATTCAATTGTTTCAGCGCCATTTCTTTAAAAAGCTTTCCTTTCCCCATTAAAATGATTTGGTAAATTGGTCAAAAATCAATTGTCTGTATAGATGTGCAACTGTTATAAGCTCTGTTGTATTCCACTGATCTTTATTTTTCCCTATGCTATTACCAGATTGTCTTAAATACTGTAGGTTTAAAGTAAGCCTTGTAATCACATATAGAAAGTCCTCCAAATTTGTTCATCTTTTTCAAAATTGTTTTGACAATTCTAGATACTTTGAATTTCCATACAAATTTTAGAGTGAATTTGTCCATTTCAAACAAAAAGTCTGTAGAATTCTGCTGGTATTGCATTGAATCTGAAGATCAATTTTGGGAAAATGTACTTGTTAACATTATTGAGTCTTACAACCTATTAGCATGTAATATTTATATTTTCATTAATTATTATTTTCAATATTTAAAAATTTTAAACACACATCTTTGGTTAGATTTGCTTCTAGATATTTGATATTTTCTGATTTTTATTCTACTTTTCACTTAATGTATATTATAATCCACAAATAATTCATATCAGAGGAGAAAGAAAAATAAATGACAAAACAAATAAAATCTCTATCTGATAACTTGCACCTGGGACTATCTCAATGTCTATTTCAGTTGAGTGTTTCCTCTATTTTACTATAAATCACATTTTTATACTTATTTGTGAGTCATGTACTTTTTCATTATACGCTGGACATTGTGTGTAAAATAGAGACTGAAATAAATATTTACAGCTAGTAAAAGCTATGTTCCTTCTTTGGTCAGGCTGTTAGTGTGGGGAGCTGAATTGATCTAATAGAAATTTGATTTGAGTTTGGACTTTGATGCAGCTCTAGTTTTAGTTTACAACTGGTTTCAAATTTTTAGAGTCAGGACTTTTCCTTTATCAGGGATTGAGATCTCAGCATGCCAAGTCTTTAGCAATCTCTTTATGCTTTACAACTTAGGTGACAACTTTCTGAATGGTAGGATCTCTTTCTTCTCTCTTTCTCTCTTTCTCTCTCTCTGTCTCTCTGTCTCTCTCTCTCTCTGTCTCTCTCTCTCTCTGTCTCTCTGTGCTTTAAATTCTAGCAGTCAGATTTCAGTCACTGAGGTGTTCTTGTTTTCTAATCCCATCTCTGGCTTTCTAAACAATGAAATGTTTTTCCATTCTATTGACATTTCCACAGCTTTCTGAGAGCCTCTGTAGTGCATTCCGTAACAGCCTGGAGTGCATAAGATGAATTTCTCTCAACATCCTGCCCTGTCACCAGTCTCCAGCAAGTCCTAGTCTTACTTGTGGGAAAGGCCCATTTCTAGGGAATGGGGCACTCTATCAGAGACTTTCTTGTATTACAATTACTCATATGCTCACTGAAGACTCATGAAGAAGGGTTAATGAGTGAGTGTAGATTCCAGGTGGCTGGGCTCCTTAGGATTTCAGTCCATCACTACAGCCTCCATGTGGCCATTAATAGTTCATTAAATTTTAACTGGCTTCTCCTTACTGCTGTTCAGGTAGTTTTGATGAAAGCAATGGCAGGTGCCTTCTCTCTTAGAAGGGTTCATGAGTTTCTGGAATTTAACTCATTCATGTTCTTTGTGACCTCGGCTTTCTGGTGGGTTTAAAAAGATAAAAATGTAATAGTGAGGCTTATCTGACTTGTTCTCATTATTAGTATGGGAGCAAGTCTTTTTAACTGGAAGCAAGAGTCCAAAATAGGCATGTTGCTTTTAATTCACTGGTGTTGCAAATAATAGATACAGAAAATCATTGAGTTCTTTAGTGACTTGAAGTTGTTCCTACAGCTGAAAGCAACTTCTCTGATCTTATGCTGTCCTGTTTTTGATTTATCTGTCACTGATTAATGGTGATATTAAGATCATTCTAAATGTGAAAAGAGTAATTCTTCGGCAGCCTAACATGAACTTTCAATTTTAGTCAGGGAAACCTTGGTTTATATGTCCCAGGACTGAATAAGAGAAAGGCTAAGATGCTTTTTTCTTATCTGGCTGTGTGTCTATAGCCCAGTTTAGCTGTGTCCTTCAGAGATGAACATGAAGCTATCCACGCCCTGTCCATACTTAAAAGTGATTTCCCCGAGTGTACTTTTTTGGGTGAGTAGAAACTTGTCCTTTGGTTAGGAAGTCTAGTGTGATAATGCGTGTAGTTCCACCCTTCAAGGTCCCTGAACATCCAATCTGCTGATAACTCCACTATCCATTCCCCTACCTCCTGTTTCTCAAAGGTCGATATTTAAGAGTATCTCTCTAATTTTCTCACATTTCCGTGCTCTACCGTTGAGTCACTCTAATAATAGTTTAGTGGTTAAAAGTTTGGGCTCTGATGCCTGATGGCTTTGATTAAATCTTAATCACACATCCTCTGTTGTGTAACTTGGGCATGCTACTTAATCTCTCTGTGGCTTGGTTTTCACGTCTATCACTTGCTAAAAAGTAATGATATGTATCTCACACAGTTATTTTGAATATCAATTTGGTCAATTCATGAAACACCTTAGAACTGTGCAAGGCACATAGTTAGCCTTAAATGTTAGCTATTATTTTATAATATTTATTGAGCACATTCAAATGGCCAGGTAGTGTGCTAAACAATTTTCAAGCATTATCTCACTTAAGAATCCCGCCAGTTCCTGTGAGAGCAGTATTATCATTTCCCCTTTGCTGATGAAGAAGCTTAGGCTTAAAGAGATTAGGCTCCACAATCTGTAAGATGAAGCCAGAAGTTAAGGCCAGATCTTTTTAATTCCAGAGCCACACACTAACCATGGTCTTGCTAAACTCCTATTTCGGGTGTCATTTCTCATGAAGTATGTTACAGAATTCACCTGCATAAAATGTTGCAGGGTTTTAATATCTCAGTGGAGAAATTGCTTAGGAATCCAGAAGCTCTTGATTCTGGGATCACATACCTACTATTCTCAAGAGTAAACTTACAATGTTCCTATTCTACCAACATCTTCAAGAGCTATAGGAAGGAACCTAAGAGGTACTCAATATCAAGTAACATCACCAACACTCACAATAGCTAATATTAATAACTCATAAAATCTATGTGAAATAAATTCATTATGTCATTTTCTCTTTGGGACAAATCTATTTAAAAAGGTATTTCTGCTCTTAAGTACAGTTGAGGGAATTAAGGTCTGATCGGGGTTGAATTACTTGTCCAGGGTGATACAACTAGAAATAAGTAGAGATAGGAATTGCTCCTTGGTCTTCTTGTCTCCAGGGTGCATATTTCTAGTGACTCTGTATGGGGTGACCAACTGCCCTAGTGTGCCAAGGACTGAAGGGTTTCTTAGAATGTGAGACATTCAGTCCCACCTCTCCTGCCCCAGATGGCTTTACTAAAACTGGGGTGGATCCAGGGAAACCACAGTACTGCCTGTTGTTTTCCATGAAAACTGCTCCAGAATTACCTGTATAAAGATCCTGGGGCTAGAAGGATCGGAGTATAGGACTGAAACCTGTACAGTTTCATGGTATGATGACATGCAAGAGGTGTTTAAGGCTTTCATGATCTTCTGGGCCCTTAACACCTTCATTGACTATAC
Organism: Lipotes vexillifer; assembly: GCF_000442215.2. Lineage (NCBI taxonomy): Eukaryota > Metazoa > Chordata > Mammalia > Artiodactyla > Lipotidae > Lipotes > Lipotes vexillifer. The sequence goes on along the minus strand of NW_006797936.1, from coordinate 207,143 downwards.
GCTTCTTCTTGATGCTGCTAAAAGAAACTGGAATAGTCTGAGAAAATCAGAAAGTCCTGAAATTTCTGGCAAATCTAGAAAAAAAACTGCAGGGTGCACAATGTTCCATCAGTTCTGAATTTTTTATGGCATAAAACTTCCTTTCCTATCTTACAGACATTTTTTACTTCAGTACCAGGGTAAAGAACCCAGTCATATTAAGGGGGGATTTTACCTTCCTCAGGCAGAAGAAACCACACGTGAGGAGTCAGCTGTGCCTCAGCAGCAGGTCAATAAGAAAAGCCAGGGTAATCTATGGGGGTCAGTAAATATAAGAGACAGCTAGGAGAGAGGCTTTTATTTGCTATTCTGGAAAATGTAAAAGAAAAATTACCTGATCATGACTTATTGAGGGCATTAGGGAATCAGCAATTGTCAATTCTGCTGAAGGGAAGCGATTTAAGTAGACCGACAGGTGGGAGCCCTTTCAGGATCTTTGTGCAAAGAGTATGAGGAAGGAAAAAAATGAAGGCTCACACTACACAGAAATAGAGTTCTAAGTAGAGCTCTTTTCCCAAGGCTGGGGGTTCTTATCGATGATTTGAAATCAGAACCTGATCGAAATGCATCAGAGGGATTCCAGAAGGATGACACAATATTTTTCCTCCCCAGATGGCTTTACTTCTCCCTTCCTATAATTTAAAGAAGTACCTATTTACCAAAAAGTATATTAACATTTTTTGCCAATTTTGGAATAATTTTGTGTTCCACTCATGCTGGTTATAGGGTAGAGGGTTTTTTCCCCTTATTTTTTGCTGTTTTTGTTTGTTTGTTTGTTTTTGATGGGAGGACAAAACCTCTAAATTTCCAGAGAATTTTGAGAAAGCTGACATAATTTAATAATCATAATCAAAATATTTTTGGGTGCTAATTTTAATTCACATTAATAATTAATTATTAATTAAAAATGGCCTCTCATTTAATCCTCACAGTAACTTTTGAGTTTTCCCACATTTTATTGATGGAGCAAGAGTCACATGGAATTTATGTAACTTGTTCGTGATTTCACACCTAGTAGATAGTACAGAAAGGATTCAAATATTGGTATGCCTATCTCCAAAAGCAGTGCTCTTAATTACTCCATAATAATACTCCAAGAGATACCATCACAAAATTAATGCATTCATAGTTGGAGGCTTCTACACTGTGGGGACACCGAATATATCAGTAAAGCTTCAATCGGAGAAGCAGAAGTGCTTCTTTTAGGTATTTGAACTTACCCATTTGTGGGAACTAGATAAGTAGTCTCTGTAAAGTTGTTGCCTTCGTGTATGATATTGGGACATGTAATTGCGAAGGGAAAATGGATTTAAAGTAGGAGAGAAAACAAAACAAATTGGAACCTGTGAACACAGCTGAAACTTACAAGTATGGACTGAAGCCCACTTTGGCTTTCACTGCCTCCAACTCTGACATCAGATTATCCCTGGTGTCCTTCAGAAGTTGGTACCCTTCATCTTAGAGTGGGCAACCATCCTAGTTTATCTTGGGCAGAGAGGCTAATGACAGAATAAATGGGTCTCCAAAACAGGGGATGGAAGCTGGAGTGATCTTGCTTATCAGCACTTTTACCGTTTACTTTTAACAAGTAACCCACTTGGGTAATTTGTGATTGCCTTCCCCACAATTCTAGTCTCCTTGGATCTATAGGTTCTTGTTCCAGAGGGTAAATGCTTCTAATCTGGGACACAGTAAGACTTCCATTAAGCCTTAAGCTATGTCTGTTACCTGTTCCTTTGGATTTCTTGTACCAAGAGATAAGCAGACAAGGAAAGAGCTACCCTAGCAGGGGTAATTGACTGTGATCATCAGGATATGGTAGGGATGCTATTACATAATTTGGGCAGGGAGGAATACACGTGGGATTCAGGTGATCTATTGGAGCTTTTCTTATAGTTCTTTGTCCAGTATTGGGAATCAATGGACAAATGCAGCAGCCATAGCATGAGAAGGGCAAGATGACCAGGGCTGCGGGTCTAAATCATTTTGCATCATGGTCTACACCAATGCATCATAGTGCCTGGACCAGTGGAAGTGCTAGCGGAGGATGAGTGTAATCTAGAATGGTTAGTAAATATATGATAAGTATTATTGTGACCTCAGGACCAGCTACAGCAATGATTCTTCTTATTCATGACCCACTTGTAAGTTTCCCCATGAAAAGAGATCAGTCATAATCCTGGATCAGCTGTGTTCCAGATGAGGTGAATTTACTTTATGGAGCAAGTAGATACAAGCAGCTCAAGTGGATGTTGTGAGGTGCTGTCCAGATCCTCTCTTTAGAAGTAAACACATATTTCCCCAGCCCCAGCTCCCAGGGGTTTTGATTGATGAGTTATCAGGCCTCCTCTTTAGGAATTACATTTGGCCAAAGGAAGCTGCCTTGTCCACTCCTCTTTCCTGGGGGCATCCTACATCCAATGACTGGCCGATATTGGGGGTACATAGCCCCAGTCTCCTTTTTCAATTGGGATAACTCTGAAGGTCCATCCCCCAGATCTGGAGCTCCTGTAGTGTTGGCTAAGACCTCTGTTTATAGCTACTACTGTTTAACCTCTCCATCACCCAAACCTGCTCCCATTACCCCTCACAAATGTTCTTGAAGGTATTTCTTAACAAACCTCATGCATGCAAATCCCAGTGTAAGTCCATAGTGTAAGGCAGAAAACAGGATAACCTTAGTACAGGGAAGACTGCAGTAATGTGCTTTAGGTCACTGTCTATGTCCTAGTTTACCTTTTTTCTCCCCGCAGTGACTTAGAAGCTCTAGCAGGCACACATGTCCAGAAAGCTAAGTACACCAATTTGAGAAGGTCGATTAATGCACCTGAGATATTGAGGTGAGGATTAAAATAACTTCAGTAGAATGAAACCAAGATGAAAGAGAGTTTTGCATTGATGTTCTAGAAGTTACTTAGTAAGCACAGGATGGAGTAGCAGGAGTTGGCAAACTGCGATGTGTGAGCCAAGTCTGGTCAGCTGCTTGTTTCTGTAAACAAAGTTATCAAAACACAGGCACACCCTTCTTTTTTGTCTTGGCAAGGCTGCTCTTGTGCTACCATGTCAGAGTCCAGTAGTTGTGATTGAATATATATGACCTTCAAAGCCTAAAATATGTACTCTCTGATCCCTCACACTAAAAGTTTTCCAACCTGTGAAGAAACCTGATTTGAAAGTAGGTAATATACAAAAGACTGGGTGGGGGGATCAGTAATAGTTGAAGTTGACTCTAAGCTGAAGAAAACATGACTTCTGGAGGAAATATCGAATAAGTTTGCATAAAGAAAATGTTATAGCATCCCAATAAACACAGGCAGTGGCCATATCCATAGCCCTCTGCCCTGAACAGGTCACGTCTGGTGCCTTGGGTCACACTGCATAGTCACAGTAAGAATGCTAATTGGGTGAACTGGAAGCCATACCACACGACAAATGGTTGAAGAACTGAGATAGTCATTCCCAAGAAGTGACAGTAAGAGGACCTAGGTGGACTAGTGTTGCCTTCAAATATGTGAAGTTTTGGATGGATAGAGGTGGTTTTTGTTTTTTGTTTTTTGGGTGTTTTTTATGTTGCTTCAGAGTGAAGTTGGGTTGGTTTGTGGTGAGAGGTTGGGGGACCAGGGCTCACTTTGAAATCCTCTGTAGTGATTAGAACTGAACAACCATGGAAGGAGTGAAATGTTCTGAGGGTGGAGAAAACAATTATAGGATTTAAATGTTATGGCTCTGGAGCCAGAGAGCTGCCACAGTATGAATTATGTGGATGAGAGCTAGGGGCAGGCTCATAGGGTTTTGTCTTTATAACGTCTATGTCATGGCTGTGGTGAGGATCAAATAAAATACTAGTGGATAAGAAAGCAAGATAAAAACTTCTCTCGGCTATAGATGATATAGACGGACCCAAAAGATAATGAACACAGTTCTTTTTCCTCAGTGAAATTGATCTCCTCTCAACATACATGACATGAAAGCCAATTTTTCATGCACACCTGACAACTGTCTTAAGAAAACTTTGCGCATGTTTTTTCCAACTGGAAAGTGGAAAACACTGAAGTTTGTGTGGTGTCATCAAATGATTTTTATATGCCCCAATCTCTTCTCTTGAATTTTTACTTTCATTTGTTGTATTTCTTTCTTGAAATGATATTGCCTCATCATAACTGTTGTCATGTGACTACAGTCATACACCTTACTGAAGAATGTACCATAAGTATATGATTAGAAAGAACAGTGACAATACATTCATGGGCAGTTTGGAAGAATGAATTTATGTTGGCATTTTTCTACCCCTGAATTTGGTTCTTAATAAGCATAATATGAGAGGGTTAATGTATAGTATCTCCTAATTATGAGCACTACGTGACAATTGAGAAGTACACGTAAGCAAAATAGTTGAAAAATCAGTATGCTGTGTTTCTAATGTCAAAGTTTGTGTTAGGGTTAATTTGGTTATGAGAGTGATCATAAATGATGAAATTTAATAAATATCATACTCTAACATGAAAAAAAATACTAGTGGAAAGTAGCTTAGCCTGGTGCCTGTAAATGCAATAACATTTAATGCAATAAATGTTATTGTTGTTCTTATTATGAGTTTGTGGAGGAAGAGTAACCAGTTGTCAGGGTTGCTACACCCTGTATTTGGTGAGAAGTTGTACTTCATTTTTGCTTTCATGGGTCAATGAATATTTTTGTTAAATAAGGTAAACAATATAAGGTTGCCAAGTATTTATTTTGCCAAATAAATATATTAAAAGAAAACTACCATGCACTCTTACCATAATTTCATGAAAGAAATATGCTAAAAACAAAATATAGAAAGGGTATAATTACCTACTTAAGGCAAGTCTTTTATAAGAAATGTTAAGTGATATTTGAATGTGTCTATACTTGTTTCTCTCTGTATTCATATAATATTGTCCTGTTTTTAACATTTTTATAGCAGCCCAGTAAAGTTGTCATGAAGTGGCCAGCATTTGTCAACCACAGAGTAAGACAATGTTCTTCATCACCAAAATTTTAAGAATCTAAAAATTAAACAAAAAGCAATTTGGCAACTATAACTGTTTTAGAGATTTTTAAGCATCTGGTTTTAGAGGATTAGACCAGTTCTACTGGTTACCCCTGGATATCTTCTGAGTTCTGGGATATAACATAGCTTCATATTAAGAGATCATGGCTTCTTCCTGATCCATTTCCCCAAAGAATATGCAGTTGAGGCTTATAATAATCAAGGGGTAAAGAAGCTCAAAAGTAGTTCAGTCAGCACTGCTTTGCTCCCCTCTCAAGTTTGGCAAAATTCCATCAACCACCAACACCTGGTAAATTACACTCCTTGCCTTGTATGTAGATTATCTGAATTTATTTGAATTATATACATCTTTTGAAATTAATTCTGTTTCTACAGGCATGATTGTTTTCTCTTTGCAAAAAGAAACAACAAACAAAAGCATGTTAGGGATTCATTTGTTAAATGATACTAACCAGAAACACAACAGAAATTATAACTGAGAGCCGGGACTAGAGGAGGTGAGTGAGGTACTTACCTTAGGTGCAAAATTTAAGGTGCTGCCATACAATCAATAATCTAGGTGAATATTTCAATGCAATATTTAAAAAAATGTAAAACAGCAATGATGAACAAAATATCAAAAATTTAAATAGAGAACATATCAGTATTCTTCCTTTTTTTTTTTTTTCTTCTGGTTCCGTTATGCTTTGGCATGGCACTGTTGCAGTTACATTAATAGGTCTCGTTCACATTTTGGAGAGGTCTTTTTGTAAGGTCATTAGAATGCCAATAAGAAGCCTGTAAAGGGGAGTGATCTGTTAATTGGACCCTGTAACCTGAGAGACATCACATGCCACCTGTAAGTCCACAACTTCCCATCTCCTCATTGAGTTTGGGGAAACATTTTTGAGAATATTTCAGACTAAGTTCCTGTTTTAGCAGAGCATTTGTCTACATGAAGTCTTCCTACTTTTTAACTGCATGATTTTAGTAAGCCTGTCTCAGCCCTTCTTTCATACTCTAAATTTTTAATTTTATTTATTTATCTATTTAGTTTTGAAAAAAGACTTTCATTTTTATCCCTCATCCTGCACCTTCACTCTCCCTCTATTTAACCATTTAATTTTATTTCCAGGTTTATTGAGGCACAATTGAAATAAAACACTGTGTTAAGTTTAAGGTATAGACTTTGTTGATCTGATACATTTACATATTGCAATATGATTACCACTGTAGTACTAACACTTCCATTATATCACATTACTACCATTTCCTTTTTGTGATGAGAACATTTAAGATCTACTCTTTTAACAGTTTTCAAATATACAATACAGTAATGTTAATTATAGTCATAATGCTTGTGCATTAGATCCCCAGAACTTATTCATCTCTTAACTGGAAATTAGTTCCCCCCAGCCAACATCTCTCTAATTCCCTTATAGCCCCCTCACACTGGTAATCACCATTCTACTCTCTATTTCTACAAGTTTGACTTTTTTAGAGTTTCACATATAGGTGATATCATGTAGTATTTGTCTTTCTCTGTTTGACTTATTTCACTTAGCATAATGCCCTCAAAGTCCATTCATGTTATTGGAAATAGCAGATTTCTTCTTTCTCATGGATGAATTATATATACACACACACACACACACACACACAAATACAATGGAATGTTACTATATATATACAATATTACTATGTATATACAATATTGATGTATTGTGTATATATACAATGTATCTATAATGTACAAATATTTTAACATAAAATTTTATAGTCATGTTTTTGTTTTAATATGTAGCTACTCTCCTTGGAGAAAAGACATTGTTTGGTTTTTATTATCCAGAATTATAAAGGCAATAATAAATTTCTATTAGAATATTAATCTCATCCAGAAAGTTCAGAAGCAATAGAAAAAATGTAATAAATACATTCTGGGGTCAGAATGTAAGTATTATTTTATGGTATCTACCTTGTTAATAAATTAAATTGATTCTTTTAGGAATCAAGTAATTTAAGATGATGGAAGTAATTCACTGAACAAAAGTCTGGTCAAACTTCTAGTCTTCACAAGATCGTGAAAATGTGATTTTAATGTTCATTATCTCAAAAATTGATTCTTATAGGAATCAAGTAGTTTAAGATGATGGAAGCAATTCACCGAACAAAAGTCTGGTCAAACTTCTAGCCTTCACAAAATCATGAAAATGTGATTTTAATGTTCATTATCTCAAAATAAAGAAAACCAATTAAAATAACATTGCATTGATAAAATAAAGTTTGTACATTTTAATTTTCCCTAATACTAATAACATTGTAGATTATTAAAACTAAAGGACTTCAGAAATCCAATTTATTTTCATTCTTTAAGGTCATCATTTCCTTCTTGTATTCTTCTCAGTTTGAATACTGAATGAAGGCAGATTTTCCTTTTTTCTTATCCTGTGTATTTTCTGGTCTTCATGCAGTATAACTGTTTTATACATGAAGCTGGGAAAAAAGCTTGAACACTCTTTTTCATAATAATGTTTAAAAATATTACAGGAACACTTTTTCAAACTGTTTTAAAAATATTCACTAAGTTCTTCCTTTAATTTGCCTAAAAAGTCAAATAATAACAGAAATACTTATAATAATAGACCACCTGGAGTTTGAACCTAATAAAATATTTGTACCTAAACTATAGTAGGATGAACTTATCTTTGTCATTGTCATAAAGAAATGGCAACTTTAAAATATTTTGGTAACTGCTTTTAAAAAGAGTTTATGCATTTTATGTAAGGCTCATAGAAAGAGAACTTGTCTTTCTAATCATGTTATTAATAACAATATTCTTACGTTATATATATTCATATGTGTTGTCATATAGACTATGTTGTTGGCACTAAAAGTAATATTTAAACAAAGTAAGGAATATAGGAAGGTGTACAGAATAAATAACATAACACATTTACTTGTAGACAATCCTTTATATAAAAATTGCTAGTATTTTGGTGTATTTTCTCTACGATATATTTCTATTTTTCTTGTTACTCTGAATATACTTATTTATCCTACTGCCTTTTACTCAGCGTAATGTATCATTGACATTTTTCAACATCACCAAGAATTCTTTATTGTAATTAATTGTACTTTAATTGTCTATTTCTAAAGAAATTTGGATATCTGCTTTTTTACAGAATGTGGTCCATTTCCAATCACCTAATTTATTAACATAGAATTATAATGTATACTGTATTCCTATAATAGCTTGTTTTCTTAGTCTTATTTTTGTTTTTCTCTTATTTTTCTTGATTCAATTTTTATTAGTTTTCTAGAGCTGCTATAACAAAGTACCACAAACTAGGTGGCTTAATCAATAGATTACTGTCTCACAGTTCTGAAGACTAAAAATCTGAAATCATGATTTTAGCAGATGGGGTTCCCACACCCCTGATGCTTTCAAGCTAGAAGAGGAGACAATATGTGATCATAAACAAATGCATACATAAATAATCATTTAATTTACTATTGCAATAAGTGTTAGAGTATTTAAAAATTTTTTGACAAATAGGCATTGTATTATCTTAATGCCCTCTTATAAGTTAAAACTGTTCCTGATGCTTAAAATATTCAGTGTGATGGCTGTGAGGGATATAAAAGAGGGGCATCGAATAGATAAGGGCCGTGTTTGCATTTCCTCTTTGCTCCCCTCCTTTCGGGGACGCTGTTTTGTTACCCTCCCCTAAAAATCACTCTCCCCATTGGTTTTTCCATGTGTCAGCCACTGATCTCTCTGCCATCCATCATGCCTGGTTGAGCTGCTTTTTCTGCCCTGATTTTTATATCAGCAATTTGGATGATTTTAGCATGTATATGGGATTAGGAAATGTCCTTACCTTAAATCTTCCACTCTTACTGAGCGCAAGGATTTGATCTGTTTTGTTTTTATGCAAAGGGATCTGCTTGAACAAGTGCTCCCTGAAGAAGTGCTTGTCTGAGTGAGCTACAGTGTGCTTGAAAAGAGTGATTTGCTTTAAGTGGAAGTAGCAGAATTGCTTTCTTTGGGTGCTGACTTTGACCAATGGAGGATAAATCCGTTTTTTCAGACCTGAATTATGTGCTTTGATTGCTTGTTTCTCTACATGATATTAGAAGTTATTCCATTCCTCCTCAACCTAATCAAGTGGTCAAATCTGCAGTGTTAGCGACTTCCGTATGTTACCCTTTTTGTTAGGGTCTTACGTAAAATATACTTAAATTTCAGGTTGAACATTGAATGAGAAATTAACTCAGTATGATAGTCTGCTTTTTACCTGATGATATTTGTCAAATTTAAAATCATGAATATTCAGTTTTACACAAATGCTTCTGTATATTTATATATGTAAAGATTTATGTATGTTATTTGCTGAAGACTGAGAGATACAGATCTGCTTAGTTCAATATTAGTGAAGAATAAATAAATGTACACATTTCAAAAAAAAAAATAAGTGTTAGAATGGGGAAGTGAAGGGGTACCCTGCCAACTCAGGAAGCTCATTCTTAGGATACTTCCTACTATATAAGATCATCTATTTAAGTCAATATAAGATGACTCTGGATGAGGAGAATTTTACTAATGGAAGATAGAGATGTTGAATATTCCGGGGAAAGGGAATTGTGATGGTGCAGACCTTAAAATTGGACCTCTAAGGTGGAGCATGAAGAAAATACAAAAAAAGTAAAACAAGAAAAACCGAAACAAAAACAGAGTGACTAACACAGTAAGCAATGAGGAGAGCTGCAGAAAAGGAAACTGAGAGACTCTGTAGGGTCTTGCAGCTCATATTAAGGGTGTTGGTTCTTTTCTTTAGGCAAGATAGCCATTGAAGCATTTAAGTAGAGAAATATGTTAAGATTAAGTTGGTTGCTGTGCTGAGTGTGATTGGAAGGATTAAAAGAAGATCTGGGAAGCTAGTACAGCAGTGTAGGCCAAAAGATGGAGGCTTGATATAGAATGGTGACAATGACAGTATTGAAAAATCATTGGACTCTAGACATAGTTAGTAGGTAGAATTCACAGAATCTTCTACTTGATTAAATGTTCAGTGTAAAGAAGGGAGAGCTGTCAAGATAACTCACGGTTGTTTGGCATGGAAATCCTAATGGATGGCATAACAATTTCCTGATACTAATAAGAGCTCAGTAAATCTTGGTGATGTTTAGCTGCTTGCAAAATAGTTTTAAGAAAAATGTGGATATGTGGTAAGTGTCCTTCCATCCCCAGTGAATCACACCACACATACACACATATCCAAAAATCATTTGAGGGCAGTTCTCTATTAAGATGGCAGAATAGGAAGATCCTCCTCCCACGGACACACCAAAACTACAGCTACACATAGAACAACTGTCTCTGAGAATGACCTGAAGACTTGCAGAACTGATTTTCTACAACTAAGAATATAAAGAAAAGACCACATCAAGATGGGTAGGAGGGGCAGAGACATGGTCTAATCAGAACCCGCATCCCCACTGCAGCAACCCACAAGCAGGAGGGATATCACAGCTGTAGAGGAGTGAAGGGTCTGAGCCCCCCATTGGACTCCAGCCTTGGAGACCTGTACTGGGAGAATGAGCCCCACAGTGTCTGGCTTTGAAAAGCAGTGGGGCTCATATTCAGAAGAGCTGGGTGTCTGTGGGAAACCAAGACTCTGCTCATGAAGGGCTCATGTACAAGCTTTGAGTCCCAGAGCAAAGGCAAACAAACAAAACCCAAAGTTAGTAGAAGGAAAGAAATAACAAAGATCAGAGATAAATGAACTAGAGATTTAAAAACAGCAGAAAGGATCAATCAAGAGCTAGTTCTTTAAAAAGATTAACAAAATAGATAATCTTTTATCCAGACTCATCAAGAAAGAAGAACAGAAGGCCCAAATAAATAAAATCAGAAACGAAAGAGGAGAGATTACAACTAACACCACAGAAATACAAAATATCATGAGGTTACTATAAAAATTTTGTGCCAACAAATTGAACAAGCTAGAAGAAATAGATAAATTCTTAGAAACATAATCTTCTAAACTTGAATCAGGAAGACATCGAAAATCTGAACAGACTGATCACTGGTAGTGAAATTGAATCTGTAATAAAAAAACTCCCAACAAACAAAAGAATTCACAACTAACTCAGTGTCAAAAACAAACAAACAAACAATCTGATTAAAAAATGGGCAGAGGGGACTTCCCTGGTGGCGCAGTGGTTAAGAATCTGCCTGCCAGTGCAGGGCACATGGGTTCGATCCCTAAATTCACAACTAACTCAGTGTCAAAAACAAACAAACAAACAATCTGATTAAAAAATGGGCAGAGGGGACTTCCCTGGTGGCGCAGTGGTTAAGAATCTGCCTGCCAGGGCAGGCACCGGGGGTTCATCCCTAGTCTGGGAAGATCCCACATGCTGTGGAGCAACTAAGCCCATGCGCCACAACTACTGAGCCTGCACTCTAGAGCCCGAAAACCACAATTACTGAGCCCGCATACCACAACTACTGAAGCCTGCTCACCTAGAGCCCGTGCTCTGCGACAAGAGAAGCCATTGCAATGCGAAGCCCACACACCAGAACGAAGAGTAGCCCCTGCTCACCGCATCTAGAGAAAGCCCGTGTACAGCAGCAAAGACCCAACACAGCCAAAAATAAATAAAAAATAAATAAATTTTAAAAAGATGGGCAGAGGACCTGAAGAGACATTTTCCCAAAGAAGACATACATATGGCAAGTGGACACATGAAAAGTGCTCAAACTCACTAATCAGTAGGGAAATGCAAATCAAAGCCACAATGATCTGTCGCCTCACACCTATCACAATGGCTATCATCAAAAAGACAAGAAATAACAAGTGTTGTAAGGATGTGGAGAAAAGGGAACCCCTGTGTCCTGTTCTGGGGAGTGCAAATTCGTATAGCCACTATGGAAAACATTATGGAGCTTCCTCAAAAATTAAAAAAATAAAACTACCATAGAATCTAGCGATTCCATTTCTGAATATTTATCTGAAGAAAATGAAAACACTAATTTGAAAAGATATCTGCACCTCTGTGTTCATTGAAGCATTATTTACAATAGCCAAGATATGGAAGTAAACTGTGTCCATGGATGGATGAATGGGTAAAGAAGATGTAGCATATATATACAATGTAATATTACTCAGACATAAAAAACAAATCTTGGGACTTCCCTGGTGGTCCAGTGGTTAAGACTTCACCTTCCAGTGCAGTGGGTGTGGGTTCAATCCCTGGTCCCACATGCCTCGTGGCCAAAAAACCAAAACATAAAACAGAAGCAATATTGTAACACATTCAATAAAGACTTTAAAATTGGTCCACATTAAAAAAAAAAAAACCAGTGAAATCTGGACATTTGTGACAACGTGCATAGACCTAGAGGTCATTATGCTAAGTGAAATAAGTCAGACAGAGAAAGACAAATACTGTATGATTTCACTTATATGTGGAATCTAAAAAACAAAGCAAATGAATAAACAAAACAAAAGAGAAGCAGACTCATAGATACAGAGAACAACTGGTGGTCACCAGAGGAGAAAGGAGTGAGAGTTGAAGGAAATAGGTGAAGGGGATTAAGAGGTACAGACTTCCAGTTTTAAAATAAATGTCATGGAGATCTACAGAATAGGGAATATAGTCAATAATATTGTAATAACTTTGTATGGTGACAGATGGTTACTTGTGGTAATCAATTCATACTGTATGTAAGTGTTGAACCACTATATTGTACACCTAAAACTAATATAATACTGTATTTCAACTAACGATCAAAATCAACCCCCCATAAAACACAAAACCCTCCAAAATGTTTGAAGAATAAAAAACAGGTAAACAAACAAAAATTAGACATAAACCAAACTAACCAAATTAAAATTTACTATTCTCCTAAAAACTTTTCTAAGTCATAGTTTTAAGAGCTATTTGGTGAAAGACCTGTATTATCATCTCTCTAGCCACTGACTTCAGGGTGAAATTTGACAAGGTGAAGTGGCTGTACTTTTTAAAAATTAATTAAGTAATTTTTTTTGGCTGTGTTGGGTCTTCGTTGCTGCGCGCGGGCTTTCTCTAGTTGTGGTGAGCAGGGGCTACGCTTCATTGCGGTGCGCGGGCTTCTCATTGCAGTGGCTTCTCTTTGTTGCAGAGCATGGGCTCTAGGCATGCAGACTTCAGTGGTTGTGGTACGTGGGCTTCAGTAGTTGTGGCTTGCGGACTCTAGAGCGCAGGCTCAGTAGTTGTGGCACACGGGTTTAGTTGCTCCGTGGCATGTGGGATCTTCCCAGACCAGGGATCGAACCTGTGTACCCTGCACTGGCAGGCGGATTCTTAACCGCTGCACCACCAGGGAAGTCCCGGCTACACTTTTCTGAGCTTCAGTTTCCTCAGCTAGAGGGGAAAAAAAGGCAGGAGCTCTTGGCTGTTAATTATTATGTAACATATTATTTTCTGTAGATGTAAGTGGATAGCCAGAGCCTAAAACACTATGAAAATTTCGGCAATGGTCATGACTGTGGTGATGCAGTAGTCACTATATTTCCTTCATCATTGACACATTTATAATAAATTTTATCACCTAGAAGGATGGAAAGCAAACCTAATCTTAGAATATGTTCAAACCACTCTGTTTAAATAGCATTATATAATTTTTCTATGCCCAGTATGATATTTAAGTTTTCTTAGTATAACTCTTCGTATTTTTATTGTAGCATTTCATCTACTTTTTGTCCCTCAATTATGTGTACATTAGTTGTGAGTATTAGTTTGAAACAACTATTTCTGAAGTAGATAAACAATCATATATGGAAAATCTGTCAGCTACAATGTTTCTAATTAATATTTTTCAATGGCTTCCATCCCATTTAGAATAAAACATTAACTAGTTACTATAGCTTATCAAGAAGTACTGTATAAACGGGCTTGACTTATATCTCCCAAATCACCTCATGCTCTCTTTCCTTTGTGCACCATTTGTGGAAGTTCACCTTTGCGTCTGTCCCCTTGGCCTTTTATCTGTTCTTAAAACATCGCCAGCTCTCTCCTTATCTATGACTATGGATAAGCTACATTTCTACTCTGAGAAATCTCTATTCGTAGTCTTCCCTTGGCTGCTTCATCTTGATATGTCAGCCTGAATATCACCTTGAGAGATGTCCTTGGCTTTTCCATCTAGATCTGGTCCTTTCCTGTTATCTTCTTTTACAAAATCCTATGTGTTTCTCTCATTGCACTCATGCTTTCTAATTACTAAAGTATGTTTATTTTTTTTTTCTCGACCCCACCGGGATCATAGATGTCATATTCATTTCTGTATTCCTAGTGCCTACCATGTTGTCTGGCACAATATCTGGTGTACTTTAGACTCTCAAAAATATTCGTTTAATGAATTAACAAATAAACAGTGATGCCACATCTGGTACATAGGTAGAATCTGAACTCTGAACTTTACCTGCCTGCAGAGAGTATGATATTTGAATTCCGTCATCTTACCCTCAACTGATTTTGAGTCTTACAATGAGATAATTTAAAAAAACATTTAAAAATTTAGAGTTAATAAAATGAAGATGTTGTCTCTGAGGCAAAGTTAAGAAGAAATAACGAGTTTCTTTTCCACAAGCAACTCACCTTATCACGTTTAAGCTTTTTTTTTTTTTTTTTAATGCTGAAGGAAATGTCACCATGTTATTCACATATATGCCTGAAGCATGTTTAAGTTATATTTTGTCAAGGTGAAAATTTTAAAAGTCAGAAATATACAACAAAGGGTCATTTTGTTGCTTACACTGATTTAGTCTGAGAAAGGATTTCAAAAGTTTGATTTATTTCATGTACTAATTTAAGCTCAAATTGTATGTAATTTTAATTCCAGAGCCTGTCATATCTCACAAAATAGTGTTGAATTATCCTTATTTCATTATTTGGAATCTACTCAGATTTTCAAAGAAAGGGAGTGAAATGAGTACCTAGTTTGAGGATTAGAAGTCATTTTAAGTGATGTAAAGCATAGACATGCTTTAAAGATACAATAAACCTTATGCAATAATCTGTCTTAGGGAGGATTCTATGATGTGGTGTTTCTCAGTTGGGGGAGTTCAGAATAGTCTTCCAAATAAATCACTTGCCAGACTTTGGTTAGAATGAAAGAAACTTTATTTTGAGCCTAAGAGAAATTTTTACAGCTTTTCAAATAACTTTTTTCATGACAATCACTATTCTAAAATTTTGCTTTCTTTGGCCATACTGGTATAGCTGCAAAGGGAGTTTTTTTCCATGTTGTTTATTCTATATCCATTTAATCAATTGTGTCCTAAAAGTAATTGGTTACATTTAATCCCTTTTCTCTTTCCTTTCTGTTTTCTTTAATAATGACTCCAGTTTGAGGCAATTTTGTTTACTTCATTAGTATTAACCATTATAGACAGCAAATAAAAAGTACTAGGATTTTGTATAAATTAATCCTAAATATACATTGTTTTCTGAATCCAATTTTGGGAACTGAACCTCTGCATTTCTTTTTAGAGGGGAAAAATGTGTCAAGCTTTATATTTACCACAGCCAATGTCAAGCACATACATTCATGCTCTGTTAAGTTAATCTCGGGTTATACATAATGCCTTCCATATTTTTCACCTTTTTATAATTTATTCTAAATTACATATGCAAACAGTACTATAACCTTTGAAGTAGGAAATCTGTCTCTAGGTAATATTCCCATCCTGTCAGAGCCATCCACCTAAGTGATATTAATGGGACTTTAATGATAGAAATTAATTACAGGGTTGAGTTGTTTCTCACCATTGTGTGCCACTGTGTTGTCACATTGCTTTCAGCTTCAGTGCTCCCTGCCACTTGTCCCTCAAGAAAGTTTTGCTTCTAATTGAAGTATGTGCATGTTTATCTCAGTCTGAACATATGTGTATGTGGGGGAGAGATGATTCCATTTTGCTGATCACTGCTTATGATGATTATTTAGCTCTTTAGATCACTTTTATTTCCCAGAGTCTATTTCTGCCTTCTAGGAAGCATTTTATTGAAAGGGACATTTTGAAACATCAAAAATAGGTACCCTACAGCTGCTACTGGCCATATTCTGTACACAGTAAGGTTAATATAAAATTTTTTAACTCTTTAAATATTATATTTATAGGATAATGTATTCAAATGGATCCACATTCAAGTGCAAGATAATATGGCAATTAATCTGTGGTGATAACAGGATGATCCTCAAAACACATAGGGTTTTGAAGTATTTATGAGCAGGGATGGGGACAGGGGTGGAGATTAGGAAGGAAAAAGAAAAGAGTAAAGAAATTATATGCTGCACAATCTTAGGAAATTATTTGAAGCTAATAAACCAAGTATGAAAATACTTGAAGTTTGATTTAACAAGAAAAACAGATAAACAGGCAGATAGAACCTGGAGAGTCTAAGAGGTTAAAAATGAATTTGTTTGAACTTATGGCTCTACAGTTTATCTGTTCTAAGCTCAAAGGCAATAGGAGTTTTGGGAAAGATGTGGGGAGGAATCAAAACTGAAGTAATTAGAGTCATGGGGCACTTTATATTTTAAAGGAAGGAAGACTTTCACATACCTTTCTGAAGTAGGAGTACGAGGGTTATATGGGGCAGTAAGGCAGGAAAGAGTATCGGGCACCTGGAGAGAGAAAAAAACAGGAACTTAGAAAAGAGGTAGAAAGGATGGTATTAAAAAATAAACTTTGAATATTTCAAAAAATTCCCTTGGGTCAATCATCCACCCCGAATCAGTGGAGAAACATTCTATAAAGATCACACATACCATCCCTGTTGTATTTTCAACCTACTTTTCCACCTCTCTTATTTACCCCATGAATTCCAGTTCTCAAAACCCTAAACCAAGGCTGGTAAGGTATGTGCCAGGCAATGTTTAAGCCTCAGGGGATTTAGCAGTGATCAAAACCGACACAAAGTTCTTCTCTCTCGGAGTTTATGATCTAGTGTGAAGGGGAGACAGGCAATCCAAAAAGCAAATTGGTAAAGTTTACAGTACATTAAACCATTATAAAGGCTTTGGAGAAAGATAAAGCAGGGAAAGGGGATAGGAAATAAGAGTGTTGTATGTTCACGAGGATCTCACTGAGGAGGTGAAATTTAGAAGCAAATACATTGAAAAGGAATGTTTTAGAAATTGGGACATACTAGTTGGATGCTATTATCTTGGAGATTTAATTTTTGTACAGCCAGTAGATAAGTGCAAAAAAAGCTTTGCTTCTAAATCAACAAATAATAAAGAACATTAAACACAGTTGGAAAAAGTTAAAGAATCTGACAGAAAGATCAAGCTTCCCTTTGCTCCTAAGAGTGTATTACTGCCATTTTATTTCATTTCATTTGTTTGCTTGAAATTGACCAGAGAAGTACTAGAATCTGCTCTTTGCCTGCACCTTCAGGGTGGTTTACAAAGAAACCACTGTGAGTAAGCCAGGGCACAGCACATAAACTAGGGTTTCTCTTGACACAGTTCATCTCATACTTTTGTTTCAGCAGAAACTAGACATCCTTCAACCCAAGTTATAGGAGCTCACAGCCTGAGGCACTGAATTGCATGGGACATAAAAGACCTCATTCAAAAATAACTTATTTAAACATTCTGTTACAGCTGCATGAAATTTATCTGTCAAAGAAGTGAGTGGGTCCTACATCAGTAACTCCTGGTTTTCCTACACACCCCATAAACCACCAACAGATACAATATTTTAAATGTGAAAGCCAGCATCTTTTGTTTTTCAGAAATGTGATACTATAATGATTCCTTCCTTTCAAATTATAGAAGTGTGCTATTTGAGTAAGAGAGGCACTCCAAATACTTCTTGGCACTTGAGGTAGATTTTTATTTTACTAAATTTAATAGATATTGATATTTACCACAGTTATAGCACAAGAGCTTCTGTTACCTGAAGTGAAAGCACCATTTAAAAAACATATAGAACAATCACTTACTCTGAATTGTTTTGCCTACTGAAGCTCCTGAGTGGATGACAAAGGTAGGAAAGTAGATCTGATATTCCATCACAAATATCCATGTGATGTGAATTACCAGAAAATATTAAATTAGTTTATTATGTTTGATAACATCAATAATTATTTTGCAGTCATTAAATAAAGTACTCTGACTAATTTCTGGAAACCAACAGTGGCTTGCTTCTCAAGGAACAGATAATTGTATCTCCTTCCTCAAGAACATCAATCCAGAAGGTCTGTTTCAAGTTTCTATATCAAAGTTTGGTATAAATCTGAAAGCTCCAGAGTACTTGGGGACAAAATTTTATAGATTGACCTTTCACATGACTTTATTGGGTGGTTCTGTTGTTGTTCAGGGCTTATTGAGTTGTGGCACCTGGAAAGACTGGCCTGGGGTTGCCTACGCTTAGGTTCTCATTGCTGAACTAAAGCACTTAGTGAGATTATTATATCGGCATGACCATTAATTCTCTTTACAAAGTGTTGACCTGATGGGGTTTCCTTGACCAGCTATCAGTCTCAACTCTGTCAATAAGATAACAGAAAAAAAAAGTCTAAGCTTGAGGAAGCTAAATGCCTGAAATCAATTTAATTTATAATAAATAATCTCCTTCCAGTGAACACTTGATTTCTTAACGACATTTTTTCTTTTAAAAATGGAGGTGAGTCATTCTTGTTAGAATAACAATTGTGTAGCCTTTTACCACAATTACTTCAAAGTGACTACTTATCCTTAAAGACATCTCATGTACTCCTAGGGCAGAAAAGTACATTAAACTTCATATGTTTATCTATTCAATGTGTTATATAGCTTTATATAATCTATATAATGTGTTTGTATACTTTTTTTTTCTAGAGTAATGCCTGGGTTATCTATGAACCACTTCTAGACTTCCAGGTTCTCAGAATAATTTTTTAAAAACTAAGAAGGAAAATGACCAAAGTAACAGAGGGAGTATTTTTGACTGAAAAGAAAGAACTCTTTAGCAGAAAGAAGTAATTAAACACATATGTCAAGCCAAAGTTTTAAATATGATAACTGCCTCACTGTGAATGCTTGGTTATATATCAAAAGGAGAAAAAACAGACCAATGCCCATCATCTGTTCATCCTTTAAATTATTGATTGCTCAGCATGTGCCTAAATAATTGGATGAAATTTAGTCTTTTCCTTAAAGAACTCACAAATAAGTGATGAACTACTATAGCGACATGTATGTATATGTGTATGTGTATATGTATACATGCACATATGTACACACATGCATATACACATTACAAGTAGATATAAATATATGATTATATATAAAGTATTACAATAAAAATTATATATAATAGTATAAATGTAATTATATATAATTATAATTTTTAACACAAGGTATACATATACAAAATACAAATACAAGCAATTATAGTGGGATATATGTTCTAGTACTAGATATATCTATATAACAAGATATTTATGCTTTCTCGGTACATGGATTGTAGGAAGGGTCAGAAGAGAAGGGCTTCTACAAAGAGGTCTCTAAAGTCTTTTCAATAAAAATCCAATAAAAAGGGGGAGCAGCCAGAGACATAAAAGATAAAAATTTTTTAAAAAAGGGCAGAAGAGATGAGAAGAGTAGTAGAGATTAGAAGTGATGGTAGCAGAAGTGTCAGCATCTGGGTGATTAAAACCTTGTGCATCAGCAGTGGAGGGTAAAGGCTGGCTTGAGGTCAATGAGAGGACACACAGAGGGGAGGAAAGCCCATAATGAGTAGATAACAGGTAGGACCACCACCATGCCATCACACTCAATGGCATATAGACACTTACAACTAAGTCTCCTTAGAAAGCACAGGTATCTGGTGATGAGTGTGTATATGTGTGTGTGTTTGTGTATCTATGTTTTTGTGTATATGATCCTGTTTAAGGATGGGGTAAAAGTGAAAGTCATTAAAGAGTATGCCACCAGTTATGACTTAGGTTTTGAGGTTCTAGTGTTTAACGTTCAGTTTCGTAGAAGATCCTCTTGCCAGAATAGATAATAACCCTCTCATCGGTGATGTCAGCTGATATTTGTTAGGATTGTGTCAACATTTTTTCTTTTCATACTGTCTGGTGTGATTAAACAGTTTTCACATCATAGCTTTATATGACATATACCTTCAATCCCTCTGTTTTCCCCCCCTCCTCTTCATAAATTCTTCTTTGGAAAAGTAAATTGTAGACATATATTTTATAAATTGAGGTTATCTCAGTTGACTGATCTGTATTTTTTGTTTAAATTTTTATCCTATCAAAACTGGTATCAAAATCAAAATCATAATCATCTTCTATAGGTAAATTGCTGAACTCTGATAGTGGGTTTTAGATTTAATAAAATCTCAATTTTTTAATAGAAAAATTGTGAGCTGGCTTCTATTCCTTTCATCTATATTGTTTATTTTTCTACAAAAACCTCTGCTATTTTTTTTTTACTAGGCTTTTCAGGTTTTTTGGGAATTTTGATAATACTTGTATTTCCTCAAAGCCTTATTTTTTCCACATTAAGAGACTTATTTCTTTAGTTCTTATAACATTTCTGTGATATAGTCAAGAATTTGTTTTACCTGTTCTATGAGAGAGATATATACAATATATTGTATAAAGCATTTGCCTATAATTCAAGATAAATCATAGTAGAACTGAGTCTTATGCCTTCTAAACAAATTCCCTTCTCTTTCTCCCTCTCTCTTTCTCTGCATCTCTCCCTGACTCTGTCTCTTACCTCTCTCTCTTTTTTCTTCTTTTTATTAATCAGTTTGGGTTTTCTATGTTGTATGGTATCACTTTGCATAATTTTATTTGCACATGACAATTTCCATTTCATCAAGTTTTCAAAATTGTTAGCAGTCACGTGTACATGGTAATATCTTTAACAATGGTTAAGCAGCCAGCTGCTAGGATATGGGAAATGCTAAGGGAACACATTTTGGTTATAGACCACCCACAGGAATGTTTACAAATCCTTGGAAGAAACTGCATGACTCTCACTGCAGTTGCAAAAATAAATATCCTTTCCTGTAGCTTCACAGCTCAACATTTTTAGGTAGATTTTGAGAGAGCCCTCTGTCAGCACTTCCACTCAAAATGTCCATTTCCCTGTTCTTTGCTTTCAGTGTATATTTGCCTTTATTTTAAACCATTCTGTAAAACGATACTAATAATTCTGATCTGATTTTGTAATCTCTTATGAAAGCAACCTAGGCAAATAGCAATAAAATATAGGCATACCTCAAAGATATTATGGATTTGGTTCCAGATCACTACAATATAGTGAATATCACCATAAAGCAAGTCACACAAATTTATCCCAGTGCATATAAAAGTTATGTTTACACTATATTGCAGTCTATTAAGTGTGAAATAGCATTATACATAAAAAGACAATGTATACACCTTAATTAAAAAATGCTTTATTGCTAAAAAATGCTAACCATCATCTGAGCCTTCAGCAAGTCATAATCTTTTTGCGATAGTAACATTGAAGATCACTGATCACAGATCACCATAACAAATATAATAATAACGAAAAGTTTGAAATATTGTGAGAATTACCAAAATGTGACCCAGAGACAAGAAATGAGCAAATGCTAATGGAAGGTGATGCCACTAGCCTTGTTTGACACATAGTTGCCAGAAACCTTCAATATATAAAAACACAGTGTCTGCAAAGAGCAGTAAAGTGAAGAGCAACAAAACGAGGTATGCCTTTATATAAATTGGACATTATTTGCTTCAGAAAAATATTAATGAGATATGCGTTCTTGGCTAAATTGACCTATTTGTGCCTCTGGCTATTTGTTATTACCATCTCATCTTTTGTGAGGGTGGATTTGTAATCATAATTTTTTACAAATCCAAATGAGTATTTATACAAGAATTATTTCCTACCCATAACTGTTAAACCCTACTTCAACCAAATTTCATAATATTATTATAATATCAAATCCCTCTGGTGAAGCGGAAAGGGAAGGAGATGGGGAGCCCAAGGTCCCCATCTGTTCAAAATCTGTCATTGACTAGCTGAGTGAACTTGAGTAAGTCAGTTAATCAATCTTTGTTTCTCCAACTGTTGGATGAAGGTTTTAATAAAAAACATCAGTGTCATTGGTAACATTCTAAAATCCTAATCTGAACTTCCAGGAAGAAAAAAAAAACCCTGCTCTAAGCATGGGTAAACACCTGCAGCACGTTGTCCAATGTTAGGCTGAAATATCAGATTCTTCATGTAGGCCTTGATTTCTCCCACACGTAACTTATGTTTCACAAAAACTGAACATGATGGATATGAGATTTTTAGTTAGAGAGTGTTTAGGAGCAGCTACAGTCTGCAATTCCATGAGCTCTGACCCATGAGATTGATAGAGAATATGGTAGAGGTAAACCAGATATGGAGGAAAGACATTAAAAATTGGCTGAGAGAGAACAAAAGACAGTCAGCTATGTGATATAAAATAATAAGAACTAAAAGAGAGGTGTGATGGATGGAGTGCAAGCAGATTTAGTGGATAAGGGTGATTGACAGCGAAGAATTAAAGTTTGGGATAAGGCATACTGTGACATTTAGTTTTTAATAAATAGTATAATGACACCTGACATCTATAAGCTTTCAAAAATTCACATCAATGATGTTCATTCCAATAATTAAAAATAAATAAAAAATTTACTTCTTTATTTCTTCCTTTTTGACTTCTTGAACTCCTTAAAAATAGGTTTTAAACCTAAAGCAAAGAAAATTTTTCAGGTGAAGCATACAGTAAACAGTGTTTGATGAATGACTTTTAATTTTTAATTGATAATAAAATTAAGTGTATTTAAATTCAAGTATTAATATTCAGGTAATAGTTTAGCTATAATCTGTAATAATATTATGTTGGCCAATAGAACTTTAATGGTACTGATTAGAATACTTTGAATCATTACAAAGAAAAATAATACTTATTGTACCTTGAACTAGACTGTAGCCAAATAGAATGTCTGGAAGTCACTTGATGATATGATAGACATATATGAGAGCAGCTGATAAAGGATAGAATGAACTTTAGGCCATAAAACTGGATAAAGAGTCTTCCTTTAATAGGTATATTCCGCTAACCATTTATGATCAAGGACTTAGGCATTTTAAAATTTAGATGTGAGAAGTGGGTGAATAGGAGAAATAGTTTAGGATTTTTTAAATACACTTTTATATTTAGCATATTTTTTTAATCAAAAATTTGGGGGGGATTGGGGTACAAAAGGGAAATAAAAGTATACAAGCACACTAGCATGGCATGAATCCTTTACCAAGATGGTATTAAGACTAACTAGGAAAAATAGATTTAAAAAATAGATGAATGACATTCATAGTGAAAAGTTCTGCCTTACTCATTCTGTTATCAAGTCTAAAATGCATACAACTATTTATTGAGAATCTGCTACATACTCAACATTGCACTAGACTGTTTAGAGCACTAAAGAAATATGTGAATTTGATCTAACAAGAGTTTTGAATTGAAGAATCAATTTCAACACAAAGATAGCAATTAAAGAACAACATAGGCCTTTATATTAATAATGAACTGACCAAGGAGAAGGAGCACTTTGCCTGAGAGATCATAAGTCCCTGCTCTATGCTTCAGTCTACACTCCATCATTTAACGTTTGGCAGCCACTAAGGAAAGAACCTGAACAGAAGCTTTCTTTTCTTTTTTTTTTTTTTTTTTTGCAGTACACGGGCCTCTCACTGTTGTGGCCTCTCCCGTTGCGGAGCACAGGCTCCGGACGCGCAGGCTCAGCAGCCATGGCTCACGGGCCCAGCCGCTCTGCGACATGTGGGATCTTCCCGGACCGGGGCACGAACCCGCGTCCCCTGCATCGGCAGGCGGACCCTCAACCACTGCGCCACCAGGGAAGCCCAACAGAAGCTTTCTTAATGTCCCTTTCTGCTAATGGATTTATAATACAAATAAAGTTCATAGTGTTTACTTCATGCCTGACATGATTTGCTTCATAATATTTCAATTAATCCTCTCTAAAAGAATGAGGTCTTATGGAATTTAAGAGATAAGAAAACTGAGAAATCAATAACTTTCTTTGGTTAATATAGCTGGCAAATTGTGGCTCTGAGATCAAACTATGTTGTTGATTCTAGAGCCTGTGGTTTTTGCTATGTATTACCCCTTTTATCCCAATGCTCTTCTGATTTTATAAAGCTTTAAAATATATTCTGCAAATGTAACTGACATGTAATGGGACATGAGAGGATTAAGCAGCCACTGAAGGAATGTTCAGTGTTATTTTGAAGGATACATCATGTTGCTGCCCACATGGAGAACAGTGGGAAACTCTCACCTAACAAATTAAGAAATACGACAAAAAGGCACACATCCCACTGTACCACCCCCGTTAACACCCATACCACTCCTAATGCCAGCACAGCATACACATATGGATCATATCAGCATGATTGAACATAACAATGTATCAGTTATTCCTAGAGTACATAAAAAGAGACCAACAGCATTGTGTGACAGTCATAAGGGTTCTGAAGCAAAACTGGCTACATGGAACTACAGACCAAGGGCAACCAGGTTGACTGGACAAGGATGTAGTCTCAGTCACTTAGTTAGCACCAACCCCTTGGTCCTCACTAAAGAGAAATTGAAAACTGCTATCCTCTGTTATACAGCATTTATAATATTAATTTGTCCAGCACATTGCTTTTTTTTTAATATATAAGATGTGAGCTCATTTTAGCTACATATTGTTGTCATCTTTCAAAGTATTTATTTAAATACTCCTTCAAGTACTATTATGAGGTAATTTTTGGGGACCCGAGTAGGGGTAGGACCCAGTACCATCTCTTTTTTAGTGTGCTTCATTGAATACAGACAATAGACGTTCTGAAGAGAAAGTAGAATCCATGAGGAAGGCTTATTAGAAGAGTTGGATTTTTGAGGCAAGTCTTTTTTTTTTTTTTCTTTTTGTGGTGAAGGAAAGCACAGCATTTATTGCAGGGCACCAAGCAAGAAGTCCAGGCTGCTAGTGCTCAAAAGACCCAACTCCCTGATGGCTTTCAGGCAAAGGGGGTTTTTTGTTTTAATTTTTGAATTTTATTTAATTTATTTTTTTATACGGCATGTTCTTATTAGTGATCCATTTTATACATATTAGTGTATATATGTCAAGTCTTGATATGACCTTTGTTTGGTTTGTAAGATGATCACTGGTTTGCTACCAACATGCTTTCATTGGCCCTAAATGATGTGTTGCCTTAATGTATTTGGTATATATGGCTCTTTTGCTTTGGTACTCATGTCAACCTTGAAAAACTCAAAGATGCATAAGGCTGGGATCAATGAGGAAGCTATAAGCTTAAGCTATAAGAGGCAGATTTAGAGGGCCATTTGTACCTTAGTAAACTTTAATCATTATCTTTCTTTAATCCACTTGCTTTAATCTTCATAATTACATATATACACAAGGGTGCCATACCTTAAGTGTAATTTCTATACATCTATTAGGCACTATAGCAGAAACTCAGAGATTATCATCTTATATTGCAGAGCATTATAAGTTCATGATAGCCTTTTGATAATTTTTTATCATTAACCAAAAGCTAAAAATAACTCAAGTTGTCAATACAGTAAAATATTTTTATTGGGGACTAACATAATCTTAAAAGGATTCTCATATAAATTTTTGGAAAATAGCAATCATTTTACCTCAGTCTGAAATTTTAACTCAACTCTTAGATTAATAGAAATAAAACTGTGAGAAGGGGGTGGGACTTGTATTTGTTTACACTGATACATACCAGGGTACTTTAGTTATGCATATTTGAAAGCAAATCTCTCATGGCAAGTGATTTCCGGATAGAATCTCATGAAACTTTATATCTTTACTAGAACTGAAATATGTCATTGCTTAAAATCTTCACAAAGTACAAATAGAATTCACACATCAAGAGCAAGAGGAAGATTATGGCTTAACATGAGGTGTAGCCTCTTGAGGAAGTGAAAGGCTGGTCGTTCACGCTTTGTGCTTATGAACAAAAGAGAAATATAATTTTAATACTCTTGGGAGTGATTGAAATAAAACAGCAAAAAAAGTGATGTACCTTTCAATTTTCATCTAAGTCACACTTGACATAAAATACATGTGTTAAAAAATGATTACCCAGGATATAATTTCATAGCTAGTATGTCAACATGTAGCAGTCGGTTAGATACATTATACATATATAATAAGAAATATTCTTACTGTTAAAAATATTTAAGTTCAATAGCTAACTTAATTGTAGAAACATATTTAGTTAAGACCCTTAGGAAACTACATCCTTGATTTATTGCCCTGTCACACAGCTCTGCTTTCTGTAGCCCAGTCTCAAAAAGCCATATTGCCTGAACTTTTTAAAGATTGTAAGGTGGCAGTTCCTGTAAAGGTTATTCATGATCAGTATTTTAAAATGGCACTTCAGCTCTGATATTGGCTTAACTTACCAGTTTTAGTTGTTGCTTATCATATAGTAAAGCTGATTAAAACCAAATAAGAAAGTATTATGCTACACCACATTTTCTTTCTCATCTGTGGTCTTGCTATATTTGTCTAATATAACATTATCTCATTATATTGCAATTGTATGTTTATGTAACTGTCTTCTTGACTGATCTAAAAGATCCTGAAGGGCAAATATCGAGTGGGGTTGTATAGATTCTATGTCTTTCATACCCACAACAACCTAGAGCTGGGGAAGATAGGGACCACCATTATGTGGCTAAAACAAAAGATTTGTCTAAACTGAGTCTCAATGTGTTTTTTAAAAATCCAAATGGCAAGTCTAAAAACAGCCTTTTATTCTGATAATAACTTAGATGAGAAAAGTAGGCCCTTAAATTAAAATTGCCTTATTCATTTGTTTTTTTGTTTGTCTGTTTGAATGTACTAATGCTGCATTTGTGTAAGGTATTCAATAATTGAAGCAAACTTTCCTCTATTATTCCAGATTTGTGAGGTTTTATTATATAATTTCCCTTTAGGGTTAGTGTAGATATGAATTTTCCTCACGTTGTATTTTTATTCTCCATATAGTTATGGATTACAGATAATTTATGTCATCTAGATTTTTGAAGAGCTCATCAGTCTCAGTTTACAGTTAATGATTTTCTAACTGTTGCTCAATTATGTCATCATCGGATGATTTTTTAATGTGGTAGCAGTGGTAAATGATTATTTAAATATCACAAAGGATCATTTAAAAACCATAAACAACTGCAAGAATGGTTACCTAGAAGTGGTGAAACCAATCTGAATTTATAGAAAAGAAGCTCTTGGTATATTTTGGGGAAAAATGAAGTTTAAAAATCATGGAGGGGGGTGGAAATGGACATAGAATAAGGCAAGCAATCCCAATTTCAGCATTAAGAAAGACTGTAATTTTATATGGTAAAAATTTTAAGGTGTCCTAAGAAGTACTTAATGGATGTGCTGCCTTGGAACACTCCACGGCCTTGGAATATTTTGTGTTCTCCCTAGTATTGCTTTTCTCTCTATAGATATTTCTAAATGCTGAGGGTTAAGGAAGCAGAATTGCTTCTGATCATGTATGTTTATTAGAAGCAGTTGGTTATGGAAACACCACTGGCTTGGATGATTCAAACTTGTCTAGATTTTTCAGGTAATTAAACACAGATGAGAATTGATGACTGCTGGGATTTTCTGAACTTTTCCTAATACTCTTGTTAGTGATACATAGATGTGAGGGAACATGGTACTTACTATATATACATGTGGACAGGTAAAGTTCTTTTTGTTCCCAAACACTTGTGCAACTCAAATATCATATGGCAAATGAGTCTTCCACTAAGGATTCATCAACTACCTATTGGCTCAGTTTCAGCTCAGACGAGCACTGTGATATGTTTGCAGAGTTTTTGCTTCAGGTTTTTGCTTCAGATTCGCCTTGATTAATGTTCAGTGGATAAGCGTTATCAACTTAGTTTTCGTGTCTCAAGCCATTAGTATAATGAGGAATGGACTTTTCATGAAGTAATCTCAGAAGTTCAGAGGACACTATAATTCATGACATCTGTGGTATCATGACCCTCTGGGTGAGGGGTGAGATATATCAAACATGAGTGTGATTTCTGAAGAACTAGGAAAAGTTTTTTTCTTTTTTTTCTTTTAGAATTCTTTTTGAAGGGCTTGATTTGCGGTAATTGACACAATTATTAAAATCAGGATACTTCAGCCTACACTATGTATATGTAACATTTTATCCTGTGGTCAATGAGCAAGTGATGATTGTTTTTATCAAAACATCATCTTACTATTTTGAATTATTTTTTGCTTTATTAAGACTTTATTTGTTTTAGAGCAGTTTTGGATTCACAGCAAAATTTAGGGGAAGGTACAGAGACTTCCCACATACTCTTTGCCTTCACACATGCATAGCCTTCCAAATTACCAACATCTCCTACCAGAGTGGTACATTTGTTTCAGTTGATGAACTTACGTTGACTCATCATAATAATCCAAAGCCCACAATTTACATTATAGTTCACTCCTGTGGGGTTGTTTGTCTCAAATGTATAATGATATATATCCATCCTTATGGTATCATACAGAGTATTCACTGCCCTAAAAATCCTGTGCTCCACCTATTCATCCCTGCCCTTCCCCAACCCCTGACATCCACTGGTGTTTTTAAAACCATGTACATAGTTTTGCTTTTTCCAGAATGTCATATAGCTGGAATCATGCCATTTGTAGCCTTCTCTGATTAGTTTCTTTTACTTAGTAATATGCGTTTAAGCTTCCTCCATATCTTTTTATGACTTGATAGCTCATTTCTTTTTAGTGCTAAATAATATTCATAATATTCTATTGTCTGGATGTACCACAGTTTATTTATCCATTTACCTACGGAAAAACATCTTGGATGCTTCCAAGTTTTGGCAATTATGAATAAAGGTGCTGTAACCATCTATGTGCTGGTATTTGTGTGGACGTAAGTTTTGAACTTCCTTGGGTAAATACCAAGGAGTGTGATTGCTGTACCATTTGGTAAGAGTATGTTTAGTTTTGAAAGAAACCGCTGAACTGTCTTCCAAAGTGGCTGTATCATTGTGCATTTCCACCAGCAATAGATGAGAGTTCCTGTCACTCCACATCCTCATCAGCATTGGAGGTTGTCAGTGTTATGGATTTTGGCCATTCAAATAGGTATGTCGTGGTATCTCATTATTGTTTTAGTTTGCATTTCCCTGATGGCATGTGGTGTGGAGCATCTTTTCATATGCTTATTTGCCATCAGTATCTCTTCTTTAGAGAGGTGTCTGTTAAAGTCTTTGGTGTATATTTTAATTGGATTGTTTGTTTTCTTACTGTTGAGTTTTAAGAGTTCTTTGTATATTTTGAATAATAGTCCTTTATCAGATGTGTCTTTTGTAAATATTTTCTCCTAGTCTGTGACTTGTCTTGTCATTCTCTTGACACCGTCTTTTACAAAGCAGAAATTTTAAAATTTTAATGAAGTCTGGAATATCAATTGTTTCTTTCACGGACCATGCCTTTGGTGTTATATCTAAAAAGTCACTGACATACTCAAGGTCATCTAGGTTTTCTCCTATGTTATCTTCTAGGAGTTTTATACACTTAGGTCTACAATCCATTTGGAACTAACTTTTGTGAGGGGTGTAACTGGGTTTTTTTTTTTTTTTTGCATGTAGATGTCTGGTAGTTCTAGCACCATGTGTTAAAAAGACTATCTTTGCTCCATTACACTTATTGCCTTTGCTCTTTTGTCAAAGATCAGTTGACTATTTATGTGAGTCTATTTCTGGGCTCTCTGTTCCTTCCATTGAGCTCTTTGTCTCTTCTTTCTCTAATACTATACTGTCTTGATTACTGTAGCTTTATAGTAAGCCTTGAAATCAGGTAGTATCAATATTTCAACTTTATTCTGTCCTTCAATTTTGTGTTGTCTATTCTGGGTCTTTTGCCTCCAAACACACTTTAGACTCAGTTTGTCAGTATCCACAACATAATTTTTTTTATTGGAGTTGCATCAGATCTGTTGATCAAATTGGGAACAACTGACATCTTGACATTTTGAGTCTTCTTTTCCGTGAATATGACATATCTCTCCATTTATTTGTTTCTTCTTTGATTTCATTCATCAGAGGTCTGTAGTTTTCCTCATCTAGATCTTGTACATATTTTGTTAGATGTAAAACTAGGTATTTTATTTTTGGGGTGCTAATGTAAATAGTATTGGGTTTTAAATTTCAAATTCCACTTGTTCATTGCTATTATATTGGAAAGTGACTGACTTTTGTATATTAATCTTCTATTCTGCAACCTTGCTATAATAAAGTTTAAAAATATTGGTTCATTGACTGTAACAAAGGTACCACTCTGGTGCAGCATGTTGATAGGGGAGGAAGCTGTGTGTGGGGAGACAAGGGGTATATGAAAAATCTCTGTACCTTCTGCTCAATTTTGGTGTGAACATAAAACTGTTATAAAAATAAAATCTAAAAAAGAAAGAAAGAAAAGAAAATTGATTTTATGAAATCTGTTCTTATTTATCAGAAGACCAATTTCCTGGCGAAGGGTATATTCAACATATGAGTTGTCAATTAGAGAAAAATCAAGAAGTTAAATTTTACAAATTGAAAGACTCATGGCATTATATTTTATCAGAATACACTTGCAAAAACAACTGTGGCTATCAAATAAAAAGGAGTTAGCTTACTGAACATTTACTGAATTCCCCAAAACATTGCTATTTAAATGTTGCTCTTATTTTGTATTTATTTATATTATCACTGTAGAGCACAATATGAGTTTGTTAGCATTTGTCCAGAAATGAAGCTTCTGCTGACAAAGCTGGTCTGAACCGGAATGGTTCTGGAAGAATGTTACTATTGAGCTCTTGAAGCAGTGAATCATGAGAGGAAGTAGCAGTGCTTCCCCAGGTCCTGTCAGGTGCAGGTTCAATTATATATACCTGGAGCATATCTAGCCTACCCATTTGATGGTATAGGCCCTGATCAGCCTGAAACCAAGTGGGGATATCCATAGGAAGAGAGGAATTGCCAACACACTTCCAGTGGAGAAGAGAAAAGGATTCCACCAATAATACGGTATCTCCCACCTGTACCCTTATTTCTTCGTATGTATTGAAGAGGTTCTACACACTCACTAAACCTCATGCCATCTATAATACTTTTACCTGTGATAATAAAATGTCCCTTGGAAAGCACCATAACACTACTCTACCTGAGGTCATTATAAACAAAAATGATAAAATGTTTTTCTTAGAAAGATTAAATACTTTGTCATAAGAAAGCTTTTAAAATAATTGAACACTTCTTTGTCATATGATTATTTTAACTCTCTTTTTTCATTTTACATTTTAAGCCATCTGATTAGACACAAGCTAGGAGCTAGAATCTCTAAGATCATACCGTTTTCATAGACCATAATACTATTTTTGCATACGTTCATCCACAGACCATAACATGAGACACCGATTAAATGGTTTACTACTCTTTAGTCAAGCATGAGGGAGCATTTAGTTCAAAAGATATGACGTTTCTCTTGTGAGCTTTATGGTTATATTTTTCAGTATTTCCAACACTTGTAAAGAGCCACAAAAAGCCACTAAAACAAAGAGAAAAATATTTTGAGCAGGATGTTAATTAATTGTTAAAAACTGAAAATCATCACATTCTTATTAGATGATACACATATAGTTAAAATATGAATTATTTCAAAATGATACTCATTGAATTAACAAAATCATTTTGTATACGATTTAGTTGTTCTTGCACTCTAGTAATAAACTTGATCACCTTTTTATCCTAAGGTAGAATTCAAAGACTTTAATTTCTTGCATTCTGAGGGAAACAGAAACCTTAATACTGGTTTAATTGCCCTTTCACTACATCAGTCTCAATGGCAGCTGGCACTATGTTCCCTCTGGCACATTGAGGGCAAACCATTAGAAAATTTCAAAAGGAAACAAGAAATACACAGCTAAATCAATGAGGAAAAAATAATAAATAAGACTTATACTTTAAATAGGTGCTTTACTGTATTTATTCTAAAACTTATATAGACCTTTTGTTAAATATTGGAGTGGCAGTGGCATGAGACCTTGCAAACATAATTCTAGGACAGGAAGTTGGATCTCCCTGCAGCCCTCTTTTCCATAATACTGTTCTTCTTTTGATCTATCTCAAACTGTTATTTTTTTTCTGCAAACATTCTAGTTGAGTCTTAAATCCTGCTGTAGCTTGGTGACCCACCTCTTCCTTATTTGTAGAAATAACTTCCGGTTTTAGTAACCCGCATGAGTTCAGAAATAATGAAGGACTCTAGATATCCACTTTTACCAATGGTTCAAGTGATTTTCTATTTAACGCCTTTTCATGCTGCTAATTTTTTAACATAATCATCATTCATTTTCTACTATAATTCACTTCATTTATGCAGCCTTTAGTTTCACTTTCTCAGCTGACTTTTTTTTTTTGTCATCATAATCTTGCTTGTTTACAGTTATCTTGAAACTATCTTGGAGTTTTACAGTTGCCTATCAAATACAACAAAGAAGGGAAAAACAAGAAAAGAAGCATAATATAAAGCTTATTAAGCTTGATAATTAGGTGTTAAAAGGTGAAATGTTTCAGCCTGTGAGTGGAAACTTTACGCTTTATCTTTATTTTCTTACAAAAACAAGAACAAACAAAGCATACAGTTTCCCATTTCAGTAAGTTTGTTTTGGAGTTAACTTAAATCATGAGTCAAAGATAAGTTTATAATGATCAAGAAGAACAAATCAGAAAAATATCTGGGGTATTTAACTTGTTTTCTGAGGTAAGACAAAAGAAGACACTTTGCCTCTCAATGTGCCTATGATGAAGAAACCAGTGAGAGAGGACCACGGTCTCTGTCCTCTGCTGCTCATCTGTAAATAACTTTGGAAGAAGTATGAAAAGGGAGGGAGTTAATTTAATCCTGTGCTGGTTAGGTTTCAGGGGTAGTTTAAAGGATGAAGAAGTAGAAACTACAAACCACCTGAGATTTCATCTGGGGCTGATAGAGTCAGTACTATATCTGGCCCATTGTTACAGTTGTCTGAGACCCAAAGCACTTCAGTTTTTCCAGGACTGGCTGGGTGGGAATGATTTCCCCTTTTGTCCATGAACCTAATATAGCATTAAGGATGGTACTTCAGGGGCTTCCCTGGCAGTCCAGTGGTTAAGATTTCGCCTTCTAATGTAGGGGATGCGGGTTCAATCCTTGGTTGGGGAGCTAAGATCCCACATGCCTGGCGGCCATAAAGCCAAAACATAAACCAGAAGCAATATTGTAACAAATTCAACAAAGACTTTAAAAATGCTCCACATCAAAAAAGTCTTTAAAATGAAAAAAAGAAAAAAAAAAAGAATGGTACTTCAGATAAAATTTGGAACCGGGCCAAGGATAATTTAAATAGGTTATAAAAATGAAATTAGCCCAGGCAGTCATTCTGAATCAGAGACCAAGTGAGGCCACAAGAATAACTAAATGCTGTGTACCATAATGACCCACAATGTATTATGAGATGGGTCAGAATATTAACCAGGAACTTTCTAGCAAACAGCCTGACAAGACCCATTACATAATCATTTCCCTCTGTTGTTCTTTTCAAATATTTTCTTGCACCAAGTCTCTAAGTAAACCGTAGCAGCTTCAATGGGAGTTATAGAACAGCTCCTTTGTCATGTTTTATAAAATCTCCCCACCCCAGGAAGGGTCAGATCTTTCTCCTCAGTATGTCAATATCACTTTGTTCATGACTCATAATTATAGTGATTTTTTTTTTTCCCCCATTTAGGGATTAAGTTCCTAAAATTTTCCATGGTAGAAGAATTTGTGATTGAGGAAGCTGAGACTTAAGAGTAAAGTGATCAAAGTTCCGTGATATGAGGCGCTCTTAAGTTCACCAAAATAGTGCAGTAAATATAGAACACGAAAATAATAGCAATGACAATGAAATATATTAGTAATATCCATTCCACTGCAAAGTATCGTAGAAGCTCTTCCCCTAAGCTCTCCTAAGTTTGAACTTGAAATTTTATTTTATTTTGGTGCAGGTAAACGAATATTAACAGTCTTTTGTTTTCTGTCTCAAGTTTTTTCTTCCCAATACTTAATGCCTAGTCACAATATTTTCCAAAGCATATTTCTCAGGGCACTAATACACCAACCTCAAATATGTTCCCTGAAAAATAGGTTCCATCATCCAAAATTAGTATGAGGATTGCTATATACCATATTCTCCTGCTTAGAATTTCTGCTTTAATGTGTTAGAGACCACAAGACCTGTAATACAAAAAACTCATTTGAATTTTGTTTTAGCTTAGTATGTCATTAATGTGTTTGAAAACTAATTAAGTTGATGCGTATGTGATGCAAGACATCTATGAAAGTCCTTTGGTGACCATTTTTGGGGAATCTGTCTTAATGCACTGGGTTATGAGGAGTATTATACTAAATTATATTGATATATCTAGCACAATATCCAGAATATATTAGGTGATGAGTAAGCACTGCTATTTAAAATATTATTACTGTCTTTTGATCATTTCTCCCGTATCTCTGCCAAACACTTCCTTAAAATCCACTTTCACTTGTGATCATCAAATTAGCAACTATCTGCATGGCTTACTCAATTCTTCTTCACATAGGTACTTAAGAAATGCAGCCATATGGCCCAATTTGACTTTCCTTTATAGGTTTTATCTTTCCTTAGGAAAAGAAGAAGAGAAGTTCACATACGTGCACATGCGCACACACACACCCCTTCTTTTCTGCTATTTTTGTTTTGTACTTTTTAACTTCATTTCTTCAGTTCTCTCCTTTTATAATCTTCAGTAGGAGTGATTTGATATTTTTCTAATTCCAGATTCAAAAATTCTCCTGATTTCTCATAAGAGAGATGAAGCATGTATTTGCAAATACTTTTATAACAAGAAGAAATAATATTCAAGTTGTTTGTATGTATCCTTTGTAAATCATGCAATATCTAAAGCAAGGGATATATATTTTTTAATTTTGCTTTCCTACCAACTGGCACATCCTAAAGAGTCTCAGAAAATGTTTGGTAAATATAAAAGTGAGTAGTGCATTTGATTTCGGTTTAGGAGAAATAAAGTTTCAAGCCAGAAGTAGAATGGGAAATCTCAAGACTATAACGTAGACATCAGGGGGACTGGACAAAGGCATTCCCTGAATCCTTCATCTCCTACTGTCCATCCCTGTATCACAGTCTTTAGTTTTTTAATGGACCACTGGTCTCATAGTAGGTACTCAATAAATATTTGACAATTTACTGAAAAAACTGTGTCAAATTTCCTAGAAGACCATGATAGAAGAAGCAGTGTAGACAGGAAAGCTACATTTGCTGAGAACAAAGTCCTGCATCAGTTAATTTTTTTCTACCCTTGTCCTGCTTTCCCCAAAGTAGAAAATCTCTCTACCAATAGCTTTTAGCTTAATTTCTAGTCCCAGCTACTTATCTGACCTCTTGATTCTGCATCCATCAGTCTCTGATCTGTCTACCTGGCATTCTTTCCTGCCTTGCCCTGACCTTACATGTATGACACTGACTTCTATTATTGGCTCACTTCTACAGACGCTTTCTTGGTTTTGGCTCTTTAATGCATCTTTACTGCCTATAGATCCTGGTGCCAAAGGAGAAAGGGAAATGATACACATAATCTTGATTGAAAACTAAAACAATAGTATTCAAGTATGTTGATGTGCAAGGAAAATAAACATTTCTGGGTTAGGTATTTTCTTTTTTCACTGATTACAAGCAAGCTCACTTAGAAAGATAATTGTCTTTCTGTCTTGGGATTCTGTTGTGTTGGATGACTGCCTAAGTGCTAGTACAAGAGAAAGAGACCCCCAAAGGTTCGGGGTGGTGAGGATGGATATTGGCTGATCCTGGGTCAGCAGAAAAGCACTATTTTTTAAAGGAAACATAATATTAAAAACTCCGAAAAATTTATTACAATTTGAAATTATGAAATAATCTTTCCATTAAATACTGAATGTTTGTGCTCTTATTAGAGCACAGTGGACAGTTCTGTACTTCTTTACTAGAAAAGTTGGGAGGAAAATTAAAAGGGTAAATAAACTTTCCCTAAAAAGAAAAACAGGTAGAAAGAAGTTAAAGTGAATTTCAGCATGAAGAAAGTTGTCCTCAAGACCAATGACTGATTGAATCCAAAGTTTATTTACTCTAAAATGTATTGGGCACCTGTGAGGTGCTGGGTACATTAGAAAGGTAGCATTAAATAAGAACTAATCTGGCTCTCAAGAATGTCATGATTTAGCAAACTTTTGAATGAACTTATAAGGAGAGAAAGCAGTCTTGGACTGACAATGGTTGATCAGGTCTTCATTTGCCCACTGAGGACAAATAATACGAAGGAAACCCCTAGATATCCAGATGAGAAAGAAGAGAATTGAGACCTATAACTGGATTCTTAGATGTTAGAATGGTAGAACAGGATATTGAGGCCTTTCTTCTATGGAGGTCAAGTTAAGCATAATCAATTATTCTTTTTCTTTCTTTCTTAAAAACAAATTAGTTAGCAGAAGCCAGTGATCCACAATAATTTGTTTTGGATTGAGACACAGAAAGCACATGGGACTTGGCATTGGAAGACAGAGGTTCTTTTTCCAGGAATGGTACAAACGTGTGTTGCTTTTGGCATGACATTTAATCCCTTTTGCATCTTACTTCTTTCAGCTATAAAATCTGGGGGCAATCTATAAGATCCTTTCCAATTCTATAATTATGAATTTTTCAATCACTTTTATGTTGGTGTCTGAAAACAAAAGATAGTATTTGTCACCATGTTTATTTTTTCCTCTCCAATATGAGGTATTAACAAAATGAAATATTATATTAGCCCTAAATAAAACTTCCCATTTTCTATTTTCTTTAAAATAGTTAAATGATTTGGGGTGTTATAGTACAGCTGAAAAGAAAATGAGATGAAATTCCAAGTTTCTATCTCAATATCAAGTATCCCTCCTGTTTCTATGCACAGGATTTTTTCTAACAGATAAGTATATAGTAGCAATTATATGCTAGCACATTATAGAGTTTTAGGCACAATTTTACAAAAGAGTGATGAAGCTGTATTAATTATTTTTCATTATGTAAATATATTTCTATGTCCATTATTGGTTATTACCTCTTAGAGAATTAGAGAGAGAGAGTTCTGATCTGGCAGATTGTAACAATTCTGCCAGCCCACTTGCCACATATGAACCACAATTTGTGATAAGTCATTTTCAGTTAATTGCTAACTTACCTCTAAATTATTTAGTAGTTCTGATTTTGATTCTGAAACACCGAGAGGCAATGATCTGCACTAGGAACTAACAGCGTATAAAAATTCTGGTTTTAATAAGAGTGATTTGCTCTTAGAAGTTAAGTAATGACGATATATAAATTTTAGGGAAGAGGGAAAATATTTAAGAAGTACTTAAGAAATCTGAGTGTAGACTTCGCTGAATGCAAATTAATTATAGAAGAAATTCGTTTAGGTATTATAATCCTTAAGTTTCCTGCAAATTAATGAAAACAATATTTGAAAAAGGAAGACAAAAACCTAGGAGAGTAACTACATAATTAGAAAACATGGCATACACAAAATTTAAGTGAAAAGAAAGGCTATAATCAGTCGCCTCCTAGTAAACGTAATAAAAATTTTTAAGAATGACCTCTATATAGATAGATATTAGCTTCCAGATAAAATTATAGGATCCAAATTAATAACATCATATATGTATAATAACTATAAGAACTAATAATTAATGTGTGTACTTATGTGCCAGGCTCTGTTCTTATTACTCTATAAGTAAACTCATTTAAGCCTCACACAAACTTATGAAGTAGCTACTATTACTTATTTAATAGAAAAGGCAACTGAAGCATAGAGAGACCATTTGCCAGAGCTCACAATCCTACCTACAGTCACCTTCTCTATGCAAGTACGAATTATACAAATACGCACTCATTAAGAAAATAACATTAAATATTATTGATTTATGAATGTTCTGTGGGTCAAAACATTTAATAGCGAGTAAAAGTAGTACATTACTGTAAGAAAAAAGAATAATCATAATAATGCTATGTCTAAAAGCAGGCACTGCAGAGTTGGAGATCAGTGGTCAATCCTCTAAAATGTTTACTTTTATCTTCTTTTATTGTTCTTGAGAATTTTAATTCACAGCTTGGTTTGTGAGGGTCAAATAAGACAGTGGACACGGGATCATCTCCCTCCCTATTTACTACCATGCATAACACTGCCTTATACACATATATCAATTTTTAAATTATATTTTTGCATGTCCCTAACATGTTCCTAATGTTATAAATGCATTATTTTCTGTATTCACAGATATGCCTCCATACAAAGTTTATATTAATACATTGATTCTCTGGATAAGTATTTATTGAGCTACTATCATTGTCAGATGCTGTTAGGTTAAATAAGAGTAAAATGATGGACAAAATCCAGTGACTATCTTTAGGAAAACTTTGGGTAAGTAATGAGGTAATTATTGTGTGATACAGTCAGCCCAATGTTAGGAAGCATATATCAGGAAGAAAAGGGAGTCATTAAGTTTTGCAAGCAGGAAAATGAGATACATTTTGGAAGGACCACTCCTTTCACAATATGGAGAATGAATTGCATTGGTGGCAATGATGGAGATACGGAAGCCAAGGGGGGGACTGTTTTAGTAACACAGGAGAGAAGTGTTGGTGACTAAGACAAGAGCAGCAGCAGAGAGAAAATATAAACTTTTAGCATTTTGTGAGATCTAATCAGTAGAATTTGGAAAGTATTTGATATTGTGGAAAAAATAATATTTTCCTGTTTTATGGGATGGTCAAATGGTCAGGTGACAGAGGATCAGGATTTTCGTAGCACAGTTTTTTTGCAAGTTGAATTTGAGGTAATTGTGGGACATCCAAGCATACAAGCTTATAGTATATATTGGTTCTCATGAAACCATGAAGGGAGAGGGCTCAGAGTGAACAGATACAATGACCAAGGATAGAAATGCCAACTCATAAGCAATTGGCAAAAGAAGAAAAGCCCTCAAAGTAGATTGAAGAGCATCCAAAGAAACTGGAAGAAAATCAGTGTTAGCAATGTGATGTCAAGGGCCTCAACTAACCAAGAAGTTACTCTATTAAAGTTAAAGTACTGGAATTGTTTGAGGCTCAAACTGGAATGATGATGACTAAATGCAGCTATTTCCTTCTTTGGCCAATATTTTCAAAATAAAATATTTACTCATGAAAAATTAAATGGATGTTGCTTCTAAGCAGTCATTTGAGTTAAATTTAAAAAATCACTGAAACATATTTTCTGAGAATAAAATTAGGAAGAACCACAAGTTAAGGTAAGTCAGCAAAGTATATTATCAGCTATCTGTAGGAACAACTCAAGAGGTTGTCTGAGAGGAGCCCAAATGCAATCAAGTTCTTGTGGGAGTGTGATCTCAGGCACAGCTGGACTCTGTGTGCCCCTAAGAGTCTCTTTCTAGATAATCATTTTATTCTTCTTCTGAAGAAGGAATATGTTAAAAGAATGGCCAGACCTACATGGGAGAATATATATATTTTTCATGTGTACATTGCATTATTTCTCTGTGGGGTTTCATTGAAGAAGCTTTTCTGCCGCACAAACATTCAGAGACCCGTCACCTAGGTAATTTTGCTTCCTGTTTGATAAGTCGACATTCTAGTTTTCATACGTGGATCGTCATGAGCTTAGTTAGTGAAAATCTGCCCCCTATAGGAGACAGCCTTGCTCATATGAACAAAAACTCTTGCCATGAAAGCCAGATCCTGAACTAACATGAATCTACTAGATAAAGGCCTTACTGTAGCTGATCACGTCTTGATGGCGAGCAAGCCAGCTTATCTCTGGTAAACCACAACTTTGGTATGTTTCAAAACTATAAAACTGTCTCAAAGCGTTAAGTATTTTTTAAAATTTATTTTATTGAAGTATAGTTGATTTGCAGTGTTCTGTTAGTTTCTGGTGTACAGCAAAGTGATTCAGTTTTATATATATATATATATGTGTATGTATGTATGTATATATGTATTTGGGTGTGTGTATATATATATACACACACACATTCTTTTTAATATTTTTCCATTATGATTTATTACAGGATATTGAGTATAGTTCCCTGTGCTATACAGTAGGACCTTGTTTATCCATTCTTTTTTTTTTTTTACTAATTAATTTATTTATTTTTGGCTGTGTTGAGTCTTCATTGCTGTGCACGGGCTTCTCCAGTTGTGGCGAGTGGGGGCTACTCTTCGTTGTGGTGCACGGGCTTCTCATTGCGGTGGCTTCTCTTGTTGTGGAGCACAGGCTCCAGGTGCGCAGGCTTCAGTAGCTGCAACATGTGGGCTCAGTAATTGTGGCTCGCAGGCTTAGTTGCTCTGTGGCATGTGGGATCTTCCTGGACCAGGGCTCAAACCCGTGTCCCCTGCATTGGCAGGGGGATTTGCACTTGCAGGTGGATTCTTAACCACTGCGCCACCAGGGAAGTCATGTTTATCTATTCTATATATACTAGTTTGCATCTGCTAACCCCAAACTCACAGTCCATCCCTCCCCCACCTCCCCTCACCCTTGGCAACCACAGATCTGTTTTCTATGTCTGTGAGTCTCTGTTTCTTAGATAAATTCATTTGTGTCATACTTTAGATTCTACATATAAGTGATATATGGTATTTGTCTTCCTCTCAAAGGGTTAAGTATTATTTTTGATTGGAAAATTATTTTACTAAATATTTAAACAAACAGCATTGCTGTAAATAATTCTAATAGCACAGCCTTTTCATTTTACTCAATTTTGGAATAATAGGTACTATATTTTCATTGAAATCATAGAAGAGATTTTTCAGCTAAACATAGGCTTGGAGTTAGGTAGTCTGTACTAATTTTAAAATATGTTCTATCTGCCTGGGAACCAGAAAGGGGTTCTATCTATCTATCATCTGTCTCTTTATCTACCTATACATATCTGCCTTTTATTCTTTTCCTTCCTTCTTTCCTTCCTTCCTTCCTTCCTTCCTTCCTTCCCTCCTTCTTCCCTCCCCCCCTTCTTTCTTTCCTTCCTTCTCTCTCTTCCTCTACCTCTCCCTGCCCCCCTTTCTTTCTTTCACCATGGCCACTAACACCTGACACTGACAATCCACATTGAGTGTTTGAGCCTCTCTTTGCAAGAGGGATCCAGCAAGGGGTTATGTATAGAATTAGGAACAAGAACAAACTTGTCACTCTGATTACAGAAATACTTCAATATCTCAAGCCCTACTAAAGGTGGGATAGGTGAGATGATTTATGAAAGAAGGCTAGTATGTTCCCAACAATAGCAACACCCTTCACAGCAGAATAGAATTCCTGATAAGCATCCTCCTTGCCATCTCTCCAGTTGAATTTTATGATTGGAATACACAGAAAGCTTTAGCATACTGCAGTATTTCAACATGACCCTTAAGATCAAACTCAGGCTCCAAACACCTTCCATTTAAACATTCTCCTGTTTCCCTTGATGACAAACTTAGTCTCAAACCACACTCAAATATTATTGAAGAACCTAAGTTGGCTGAGTTTACCAGGGTCCCTTGATCTTGAGAAATTATCTTGGGGTCATTTTTGAATGAGAAAGTACATGCCTTATGGTGGCAATTCAAGTCGACCGAGTCTGCTAGAATTTTATTTTGTTTTGTTTTTAAATCATTTGTCTTTTGTCTCACTCACAGTTATTCCACTGGCCTCTCAGAAGCCTCCCCTTTAACATACTTGGATTTATACTGTTCAGATGGTACCCTGAAGGAGAACCTAATCAAATATATGAGCAAATTTCCTTTCTTTATACAAATAAGTGAAAGCATACCCTCACCCCTGCTCCTGATATAGCAAAATTTCAGTCCAATGAAACATTAGAATTTATGTAGACAGACTCTGCAATATAAGAAGTATTCCAAATTTCAATTCTTCAGTCGTATGAAAATATTTGAATACTGTATTCCTTGATTTTTTGTTTGATAACTTTAAATATATTTTGTGAATGGATGGAGGGAATTATCTGCGATGGACAGTGTAAGATGAAGTTTAAATGACCCTACTTTTTGTAAATGGAGGTGCTAGTATAACTTTAATGGAAGAAAACCTGTGAATCTAAAACAGTATTAAATGTATTTGTATTACGTGTATGCAACCACAAAATAACCATAAATAACCATTAAAAAGGTAATTACAAGAGGGTTTCCTGTAATAAACATACAGTATCCTGTAAGCACCAGACTTTCCCCTTAATTTTATTAGGTAGATGTTATGATATTCACAAATTAACTAATAATAGAAATTTCTTGATTTGTTTTAGATAAATCTATGTTTCTCAAAGGCATTCTTAGAAAAGCACCATTATTACTATATTTAATACAATTTTGCCTACTTGAGCTTAACAAACAAATCTAATGGTATGAAAGAATTTAATTTCAGAGCTGAATGATAATTTGTTAGGCACTGTTAATTCACGTAATTCAAAGTTAATTATGTTTGCAATATTAGGAGTGTAGTGATTTTGTTCTGTTGAGCTATAGCTTTTATAAAATTTTATATTCTGATTAAGCAAAGCCAGTTGACAAGAATATATCACAAATTGTAATAATTACAGGAGATATTTTGTGTGTACATGTGTATGTCTAATCAGATCATATTTTAGTCTAATTCACTCACACTTGGTGGACTCTGTATCTACTTCACAAAGACTCTCATGTTTTGTTTTTCAAGACGTATTCATTCTTCTTTGGTTATTACTGAAGCTAAAATTCTCAAACAACATTTGCTATTGTTGCTTTTCTTTTGCATTATATAAA
The DNA here is from genome assembly GCF_000442215.2 of Lipotes vexillifer. Taxonomy (NCBI): domain Eukaryota; kingdom Metazoa; phylum Chordata; class Mammalia; order Artiodactyla; family Lipotidae; genus Lipotes; species Lipotes vexillifer. The sequence goes on along the minus strand of NW_006797936.1, from coordinate 164,073 downwards.
AGTTTAGTGTTTTACTTTTCCCCTGAAGCTCTACTGGAGCTGCAAAAACAGTGTAATAAATGACACTTCTAAAGAACATTAAAATTATCTTCCCTAAATGTGTATTTATGGTTCATCTCTCCCATAATATTTGTCTCTCCTAGTCAAGTTTTAAGCAATAATGGAAAGTATTACTTGGTATGACATCAGAAAAACCATTTCACCTTTCAGAAAACATGGAGGAAAGCATGTCATATCTATTACTTTTTCAAAGATGACCTTATGACAAGAGTTTCAAAATTTGTTGACATGTCACTGTATCTTAAATGATCAAAGCCACCTTAACATGTGTTAAGTATGAAAAGCAAGCAAAATGAAAAGAACACATCCTAGAGAGTAGGTCTATCATAGGTCCAAAATTTTGCATGTCATTATCTTGAACGTTTAGTGGAATTCACAGAATGGGTTAGATATTCCAAGTTAATTCTGCAATCTCTTTGTTCATTCTCAGCATCATTTATCCCTATGAACTGAATTGTCAATTTTTGAAGCAGTTGGATCACGTCATTAATTCCTTTCCAATCATTACACCTTCTCTAGGTGCCTACCTGCCCTATTTCAAAACTCTCATAGTTAGCAACTTTTTAAAATAGTACTTTTGGAGGGACCTTCAAGATGGCAGAGGAGTAAGACAGAGGAGATCACCTTCCTCCCCACAAATACATCAAAAATACAACTACATGTGGAACAACTCCTAAAGAACACCTACTGAATGCTGGCAGAAGACCTCAGACTTCCCAAAAGGCAAGAAACTCTACATGTACCTGGGTAGGGCAAAAGAAAAAAGAAAAACCAGAGACAAAAGAATAGGGATGAGACCTGCACCTCTGGGAAGGAGCTGTGAAGGAGGAATAGTTTCCACACACTAGGAACCCCCTTCACTGGCAGAGACGGCGGGTGGGCGGGGAGGAAGCCTCAGAGCCACAGAGGTGAGCGCAGCAACAGGAGTGCAGAGGGCAAAATGGAGAGATTCCCACACAGAGGATTGGTGCCGACCATCACTCACCAGCCCGAGAGGCTTGTCTGCTCACCCGCCGGGGTGGGTGGGGGCTGGGAGCTGAGTCTCAGGCTTCGGAGGTCAGATCCCAGGGAGAGGACTGGGGTTGGCTGTGTGAACATGGCTGAAGGAGGCTAGTGTGCCACAGCTAGCCGGGAGGGAGTCCGGGAAAAAAATCTGGAACTGTCTAAGAGACAAGAGACCATTGTTTTGGGGTGCATGAGGAGAGGGGCTTCAGAGCACCGCCTAAACGAGCTCCAGAGACGGGCAAGAGCTGCAACTATCAGCACGGACACCAGAGATGGCCATGAAATGCTAAGGCTGCTGCTGCAGCCAACAAGAAGCCAGTGTGCAAGCACAGGTCACTATCCACAACTCCCCTCCTGGGACCCTGGGCAGTCTGCCACTGCCAGGGTCCCGTGATGCAGGGACACTTCCCCGGGAGAACACATGGCGTAGCTCAGCCTGTTGCAATGTCACACTGGCCTCTGCCGCTGCAGGCTTGCCCTGCATTCCATACCCCTCCTTCCCCCCCGGCCTGAGTGAGCCAGAGCCCCCTAATCAGCTGCTACTTTAGCCCCGTCCTGTCTGGGCAGGGAACAAATGCCCTCAGGTGATATACATGCTGAGGAAGGGCCAAATCCAAAGCGGAACCGCAGGAGCTGTGTGAACAAAGAAGAGAAAGGGAAATTTCTGTTCAGCAGATTAAATCTCTACAATCAATTTGATGTACCCTGCATCTGTGGAATACCTGAATAGACAACGAATCATCCCAAAATTGAGGCGGTGGACTGTGGGAGCAACTGTAGACTTGGGGTTTGCTTTCTGCATCTAATTTGTTTCTGGTTTTATGTTTATCATAGTGTAGTATTTAGAGCTTATTACCAGTGGTAGATTTGTTTATTGTTACCAATGGTAGATTTGTTTATTGTTATTGTTATGATTTGGTTGCTCTCTTCCTTTTCTTTATATATATATATTTTTTTCCTTTTTTCTCTATTTGTGTATGTGTGTATGCTTCTTTGATTTTGTCTGTAGAGCTTTGCATTTGTCTATATAGCTTTGCTTTTACCATTTGTCCTAGGGTTCTGTCTGTCTGTTGTTTTTTTTTGTTAATACTTCTTGACACTTGTTATCGTTAGTGGATTTGTTTTTTGGTTTAGCTGCTCTCTTCTCTCTTATTTTATTTTATTACTTTTTTATTTTTAATAATTTTTTAATATTTTTATTTTAATATTTTTATTTTATTTATTTTTTCTTTCTTTATTTTTCTCCCATTTCTTCTGAGCTGTGTAGCAGACAGGGTCTTGGTGCTCTGGCCAGGTGTCAGGCCTGAGCTTCTGAGGTGGGAGAGCTGAGTTCAGGACACTGGTCCAACAGAGACCTCCCGGCCCCACATAAGATCAAACAGAGAAAGCTCTCCCAGAGCCTTCCATCTCAATGCTAAGATACAGCTGCAGTGAATGACCAGCAAGCTACAGTGCTGGACATCCTATGCCAAACAACTAGCAAGACAGGCACACAACCCCATCAATTAGCAGAGAGGCTGCCTGACATCATACTAAGTTCATGGACACCCCAAAACACACCACCAGACGCGGACTGCCCACCAGAAAAACAAGATCCAGCCTTATCCACCAGAAGACAGGCACCAGTCCCCTCCACCAGGAAGCCTACACAACCCACTGAACCAACATTACCCACTGGGGGCAGACACCAAAAACAAAGGGAGCTACGAACCTGTAGCCTGCGAAAAGGAGACCCCAAACACAGTATGTTAAGCAAAATGGGAAGACAGAGAAATATGCAGCAGATGAAAGAGCAAGGTAAAAACCCAACAGACCAGACAAATGAAGAGGAAAAAGGCAGTCTACCTGAAAAAGAATTCAGAATACTGATAGTAAAGGTGATCCAAAATCTTGGAAATAGGATGGAGAAAATACAAGAAACATTTAACAAGGACCTAGAAGAACGAAAGAGCAAACAAACAATGATGAACAACACAGTAAAAGCAATTAAAAATTCTCTAAAAGGAGTCAATAGCAGAATAACTGAGGGAGAAGAACGGATAGGTGACCTGGAAGATAAAATAGTGAAATAACTACAGCAGAGCAGAATAAAGAAAAAAGAATGAAAAGAATTGAGGACAGTCTCAGAGACTGCTGGGACAACATTAAACACACCAACATTCAAATTATAGAGTTCCCAGAAGAAGAAGAGAAAAAGAAAGGGACTGAGAAAATATTTGAAGAGATTATAGTTGAAAACTTCCCTAATATGGGAAAGGAAATAGTCAAGTCCAGGATGCGCAGAGAGTCCCATACAGGATAAATCCAAGGAGAAACACACCAAGACACATATTAATCAAACTGTCAAAAATTAAATACAATGAAAACATATTAAAAGCAGCAAGGGAAAAACAACAAATAACACACAAGGGAATCCCCATAAGGTTAACAGCTGATCTTTCAGCAGAAACTCTGCAAGCCAGAAGGGAGTGGAAGGACATACTGAAAGTGATGAAGGAGAAAAACCTGCAACCAAGATTACTCTACCCAGCAAGGGTCTCATTCAGATTTGATGGAGAAATTAAAACCTTTACAGACAAGCAAAAGCTAAGAGAATTCAGCACCAATAAAACAGCTTTACAACAAATACTATAGGATCTTCTCTAGGCAGGAAACACAAGAGAAGGAAAAGACCTACAATAACAAACCCAAAGCAATTAAGAAAATGGTAATAGGAACATACATATCAATAACTATTATAAATGTAAATGGATTAAATGCTCCAACCAAAAGACATAGACTGGCTGAATGGATACAAAAACAACACTTGTATATATATATGCTGTCTACAAGAGACCCACTTCAGACAGAGGGACACATACAGACTGAAAGTGAGGGGATGGAAAAAGACATTCCATGCAAATGGAAATCAAAAGAAAGCTGGTGTAGCAGTACTCATATCAGACAAAATAGACTTTAAAATAAAGACTATTACAAGAGACAAAGAAGGACACTATGTAATGATCAAGGGATCAATCCAAGAAGAAGATATAACAATTGTAAATATTTATGTACCCAATATAAGAGCACCTCAATACATAAGGCAAATGCTAACAACTATAAAAGGGGAAATCGACAGTAACACAATCATATTAGGGGACTTTAGCACCCCACTTTCACCAATGGACAGATCATCCAAAATGAAAATAAATAAGGAAACCCAACCTTTAAATGATACATTAAACAAGATGGACTTAATTGATATTTATAGGACATTCCATCCAAAAACAACAGAACACAGTGTCTTCTGAAGTGCTCAGGGAACATTCTCCAGGATAGATCATATCTTGGGTCACAAATCAAGCCTTGGTAAATTTAAGAAGATTGAAATCATATCAAGTATCTTTTCTGACCACAACGCTATGAGACCAGAATCAATTACAGGGAAAAATCTGTAAAAAATACAAACACTTGGAGGCTAAACAATACACTACTAAATAACCAAGAGATCACTGAGGAAATCAAAAAATAACTAGAAACAGGGCTTCCCTGGTGGCACAGTGGTTGAGAGTCCGCCTGCCGACGCAGGGGACATGGGTTCATGCCTGGGTCTGGGAGGATCCCACGTGCTGTGGAGTGGCTGGGCCCGTGAACCATGGCCGCTGGGCATGCGCGTCCGGAGCCTGTGCTCCGCAACGGGAGAGGCCACAGTAGTGAGAGGCCCGCGTACCGCAAAAAAAAATTTTTTAAATAACTAGAAACAAATGACAATGAAAACACAATGACCCAAAACTTATGGGGTGCAGCAAAAGCAGCTCTACAAGGGAAGTTTATAGCAATACAGTCCTAACTCATGAAACAAGAAACATCTCAAATAAACAACCTAACCTTACACCTAAAGCAATTACAGTAAGAAGAACAAAAAATCCCCAAAGGTAGCAGAAGGAAAGAAATCATAAAGATCAGAGCAGAAATAAATGAAAAAGAAATGAAGAAAACAATAGCAAAGGTCAGTAAAACTAAAAGCTGGTTCTTTGAGAAGATAAACAAAATTGATAAACCATTAGCCGGACTCATCAAGAAAAAAAAGGGAGAAGACTCACATCAATAGAATTAGAAATGAAAACGGAGAAGTAACAACTGACACTGCAGAAATACAAAGGATCATGAGAGATTTCTACAAGCAACTATATGCCAATAAAAGGGGCAACCTGGAAGAAATGGACAACTTCTTAGGAAAGCAAAACCTTCCAAGACTGAACCTGGAAGAAATAGAAAATATAAACAGACCAATCACAAGCACTGAAATTGAAACTGTGATTAAAAATCTTCCAAAAAACAAAAGTCCAGGACCAGATGGCTTCACAGGCGAATTCTATCAAACATTTAGAGAAGAGCTAACACCTATCCTTCTCAAACTCTTCCAAAATATAGCAGAGGGAGGAACACTCCCAAACTCATTCAATGAGGGCACCATTACCCTGATACTAAATCCAGACAAAGATGTCACAAAAAAAGAAACTACAGGCTAATATCACTGATGAACATAGATGCAAAAATCCTCAACAAAATACTAGGAAATAGAATCCAGAGCACATTAAAAGGATAATACACCATGATCAAGTGGGGATTATCCCAGGAATGCAAGGTTTCTTCAATATACATCAATCAATATGATACACCATATTAACAAATGGAAGGAGAAAAACCATATGATCATCTCAATAGATGCAGGAAAAGCTTTTGACAAAATTCAACACCCTTTATGATAAAAACCCTCCAGAACGTAGGCATAGAGTGAACTTACCTCAACATGATAAAGGCCATATATGACAAACCCACAGCCAGCATCATTCTCAATGGTGAAAAACTGAAACCATTTCCACTAAGATCAGGAACAAGACAGGGATGCCCACTCTCACCACTGTTATTCAACATTGGGTGTGGAGCAAAGGGAACCCTCTTGCACTGTTTGTAGGAATGTAAATTGGTACAGCCACTATGGAGAACAGTATGGACGTCCCTTAAAAAACTAAAAATAGAACTACCATACGACCTAGCAATCCCACTACTGGCCATATACCCTGAGAAAAACATAATTTGAAAAAAAAGAGTCATGTACCACAGTGTTCATTGCAGCTCTATTTACAATAGCCAGGACATGGAAGCAACCTAAGTGTCCATCAACAGATGAATGGATAAAGAAGTTGTGGCACATATATACGATGGAATACTACTCGGCCATAAAAAGAAACGAAATTGAGTTATTTGTAGTGAGGTGGATGGACCTAGAGTCTGTCATACAGAGTGAAGTAAGTCAGAAAGAGAAAAACAAATACAGTATGCTAACACACATACATGGAATCTAAAAAAAAAAAAAAGGTTCTGATGAACCTAGGGACAGGACAGGAATAAAGATGCAGGCTTAGAGAATGGACCTGAGGACATGGGGAGGGAGAAGGGTAAGCTGGGATGAAGTGAGACAGTGGCATGGACCTATATACACTACCAGATGTAAAATAGATAGCTAGTGGGAAGGAGCCACATAGCACAGGGAGATCAGCTGCATGTTTGTGTCCACCTAGATGGGTGGGATAGGGACAGTGGGAGGGAGACGCAAGAGGGAGGGTATATGGAGATACATGTAAACGTATAGCTGATTCACTTCATTATACAGCATCAACTAACACACCATTGTAAGGCAATTATACTCCAATAAGGATGTTAAAAAAAAATAGTACTTTTAGCTGAATAATGAAAGTGGTCATTTTTACTTAAAGTAGCCTTGTCAACAGAATAGAATAAAATGTGTAGATTTATATATTTTCTTTATAAACTATGAACTGACTATAAATTATTTGAAAATTTAATGTTTTTTAATAAAATTTATTAAATTTGATTTCTTTATGCTCATATTTTTTCTGTCTTAAGAGAGAAACCAAACCTGTTTCATAAAATGAACACAAAATTTTCTTGATGAAATTCCTGTATTTTATTTTGGTTTATTAAGACTTGCCTGCTTTTAACGAAGTCTTCTTGTTAATTACAGTACAGATTTTAATTTGCATCCTTTTACATCAGTTAATTTTGAAGGTTGGAGAGGGATGGTTTAAGTAAATCTCTGGCAATTGGAAAATCTCTACATAGGAGCGAGTTCATTTTTGTTTCCTAGATTCTGTAGAGCCATTGGTGTGAATGGTAGGCAGGTGCTTTCTGACTTTGACAATGCTTATCTCTTTTCCTTTGGTTATTATTAGTCATGAGCCATCATGCTTCGGTGCTATGCAGAGCATCCAGAGAGATAGGTGGTTGGGTAACAAAGCTAAGTCCTTGGACCTCTCATTTTCACTGATGAGTCATATTTTGCTGCAGTATGCATGCTGAGAGGGCCTAATTTTCTTACAGAAAAGGTAAACTTCTCCAGTTCAAGCTCAAATGTTATTGCTCATAAAACATGAGAACTCTTCTAGTTGGGGTACTCTGTGGCTGCAGTTGTACCTTTGAATTGAAATGAAGGTTCTGTTAAGTACTTAAAATTTAAATCCAAGAATGGCTGCTGGCCAGAAAGGAGATTGAAGCAATAAAGGGTATTAAAAATTCAAATATATGTTAGTAGAAGAAAATTACTTCAGGTAAAAGGGACTATTATTTGAATTATAGGATAAGAGATGTAGAACGGACCTTTTTATTTAATTCCATTTGCACTTTTACAGATGAGGAAACTGAAGCCCCGAGAGATGATAGGGCATGATTAAAGATTTTATATTATTTCTGGAATCTACAGAGAAATTGATCTCTTGAAGATGAGAATGTCATTTTTCCTCTCTGTTCCTAGAACTCTCGGGCTAGGAATTGTCAAAACAATGCTTTTATTTCTCTCGTTTTGGAAATTTAGCCGAGTTCCTCATTTTTATTTTGTAAAATGTTCTTATTGAGAAGAATCTTTGGAATAACTGTACTAAACAGAAAACAATAGAAGTCAGTACTGCCTTGCACCTATAATTTTATTTGCCTAGAATACTGGACTATAGTAGTTTCAGGCCCTTTTGTACTTTGACATAGATATTCTGTTAATCATGTTCTAAAAGTGCTTGACTAGATAGAACAGGCCTTGCATTTTCAGGGTTCTCAATTACAAGCATGCTTTCCCTTAGTATTTGGGTCCTTTCTATTCATGAAGCTCAGTCCTCAGTCCAGCTGTACTATCTTCATCATATAAACATTATTGGCTCCCAGGTCTCCTAGGACAACACCTTAAATCTGGCATAGCTTTGTCAAAAATCAAAAGGCAGTTTCCAACAAACTAAACTGCTCTCAGTCATCAATCTAATTATATAGCTAGGTGTTGTGTATACACATCAGGAAATAATTGCCAAAGTTTTCTGGAGCCTTACTTGTAAAAAATCACCTGCATCTTCCAAATTATTTGCTTAGGGTTAGAAATTTTGCACAGGAGTGAAAATTACTTAAAAAAAAAATAAAACCAGATTACCATAATTTAGGAAAAAAAGATCCTTGAGTCCCTAAAATGTGGCCTCCATAATGTGATAGATCCTTATAATATATATTCACGATATTGTAATAATTATATCAGTAAAGATTTTTTTAAGTGTATTATAGTTTCATGTGTATGATGTAGAGAGTATATAGACACACATTTCTTTCCCCCTTTAAATAAAATTATATGTCTTATTCAGTGAAAGTAAGATTTTGGAAGATCTACTAAAATTAACACATCTCTTGAAAATGGTTACTGGACGGTAAACCTCCCAACTCTTATTTACTTTATTTATTTGCCTTATTTAGATCTTGTCCTGGGTCATCAGTAAGCAAGTTTAACCTCATCCACCAGCTGGTGATAATTAAGTTTTTCTTCACCATTGGCATTGCAGGTGGCAGCTGTTCTAGTCATCCATAATGAAAACAAAAAAGGATGGCAAAAAGCTCTCCCAGATCAGTTATAAAATAAATTTATTTTCTTCTCTTTTACTTCAGGGGAAAAGAAATTTAGCTTAAAAGGACAACAACTTCTTTTTCCAAAATTAAATATTTAGAGCAAATTCACCCCCAGAAATAGAGTAGGAGAAAAGATTCTTGGTATGTTCCTGAAGTTAGAATTTATCTTTTTTTTTTTAACTCAAGAATACAGGATTAAAAGTAATTTTTCAGTGTATGTATATATGGCAGTAATTCATTTCTTTGAGGCTTTTGCACACCATGCATTGGACTTTCCTGCAAGTGCTGATTGCTACTTCTGCCACTACCACTGTTATTATTATTAGATTGTCTAAGTGTGGTGTATGGCATCCCACCAGAGGCCTGTTAAGATTCTACTTGCCAGGGAATTCAATCATAGAGATTGTACAAAAGGCCACAGGTATCCAGAAATCTGGGGATGAAACATTCAGATATCTAAAAGCATTTTGCTTCAGGCAGCCACTGATGTTATGCAGGGCAGAGATTCCTTGTTTACTTTGGTGATACAAATGCAACACATTCAGGGGTGTTACTCAGTCATGGGCCAATTAGACAGCAGCTGGAATCAGTAGAGGTTCAGATGGAAGCACAGTGGATCCATTGAAGCCAGGCTATTCCAGGAATGCTAGCAAGACAGCTTCCTCAGAGAAAACCTTTCTCCCCATTCCACCCTGTTCTTTAAAACTGAAGTGGAGTTTCTATGGAATTTTCCCCTGCAGTACAATTACGGAGTCACATACTGAAAGCATTTGACTCTGTAATAACAGCAACAGCAGTCTCAGCAGTTAGATAATGGTCTGAAATTTGAGAGCGGGAAGTGTTTTTCTAGCAATGGGTGATAATGAATAATAAACAGTGGCTTTAGATTATATGAGACTTCTGGGGATCGATATTCTAAAATGCTTCTTAGCATCAATGCTGTTTTTATTGACAGAATAAGTATCATTGTTTATGTCAATAGAAGCATAATGGCAGCAGATTGCAGATGTGCAAAACTGATTAAGGAAATTTGAGGGTCTCGAATCTCCCCAAATTGTGTACTTCAACATGCATTAGAAATGTGTAAGAGACCGAGAAATTGTAAATTTTATTAAAATACTTCAAATGGGTAATTCTGTAGTAAATGATGAGTTAGAAATAGTGAATAAACTTATACTAGGTTGCAGTAGAATATTTTACTGAACTTTCAAACCTCTGTTTTTCATTTTGCAAACATAAGCATCATATGTTTCAGTTGCATCTGAAGGTTAACAGCCTATGACTTTGTATTTTCTTTTGATATTTATGAAATAGTGTTAGACGTCTGATGAGACTGATAAAGGATAGCCACATTTCTCTCAGTTTAAATAAGTGCCTGTGGGTTCTTAATTTGTCTGGCTTCTGTATTATCTTACACAATACAGTTGAATGCAAAGTAATTCCTGACTCAGAGAATTTTTTTTCCCCTAGTATTAAATCATTTATTATATTAGATCACTAGACTGGTCAATGTATGTCCTGTATTAGGTTGATTTTTTTTTTTTTTTTAATACTCTGGCACTCTTTATTTTAAATTTTTTATTTAGTTGGGTAGTGGGGAATGGGAGCACACAATCTTTGGCAAGTGTAATGGCCTCAATAAACAGAATCATATGGAATAATACAGGGAAATACTATAAGTTGTGTCCTGACACTGCTGATGAATATATACTGCTGATGAATATATTCACCTTGCCCTCACCTTCTAATTCTTTGTCCTTTTTCTTTTAAGTCTCTGAAATAAAGTGTGTAATGAAGACAATTTAAGGGGTCAGAGATTCCAGTCCTATAAAATATCTCGAAGAAAATGGCAGTGTATGAGAATTTGCAAGGGCCCTTTGGAGGCACTGCTAAAGAGTCTTGGCCCTGGCATGGCCCTTCGAGGCGGTGCCCTGCCATGCTTATTGCTATGTAACAGCCAATCTGAGCTTACTTGGCTCTGATCAGATCGAATGCTGTGGTGTTAGCCCATGCTTTGCAGAAACCTGAGACAGCTGTTTCAGAATTGGACCTGCTTATTATTTGTCTTCTATGTGTGTAACTGTAACCTGTGAAGAAGAGTTAACAGAACAACCAGGTGTATCTCATCTCTCTAGATAGGTTTGAAGAAATTCAGTCAAGCTCATACGTTTAACTGCGTTCTGTGTGTAGCATTTAATACTATGCATTAGAGAGGCAACAGTGTGGAGGTGATCTAGGAGATTCTAGTTTTATTCCTGCTAAGGCTTTAAAAAAATAACTCCTTGTTGAATGTGAAAATGAGGTTTCAAGGCAACTGTATGTCTGATATTGCATTAGAAACATGAAACTTTGGAAACTAAAGCGTTTAATAGATGGTCAGTTTCTAATATACATTTTATTTCTAGATTTAAGAAAATACAAGCCAGAGTAATTTGTGAACCATGGTTCTTTCCCAATGTTATTATTCTAAATTGATGAGTTTACAGCTAACAGAGTCTGAAAATGGAAATAATAATAGCATCCACCTCAAACAGCTTTTAGGGGTTAAGTTAATTTATATTTATAGTGTTCAGAACATTGTTTGCACATTGTGTTCAAAAACTGTAAGCTGTTATTATTATTATGACCTATGTGTTCATAATTTTTCCTATGGGGGAACTCACATGATTAATTTTACTTATTTATGAAAATCTCTTGATATGGATAACATTGTGTAAAGAAAAGAATAAAATCAGCTAAGGAGAGGATGAGAGTAAACCACTCTTTCTTGGATTTCTTACAGAAAAGTCTTCATGGAAGGGGTAATGTTTGAGCAGGATTTTGAAGAATAGATGGAAGCTTGCCTAGTAGGCAGAGGAAGGATTAATTTTCAGTGCAAGCCAAACAACATTACTCTGTGTTTAGAGGCAATCTAAATACTTCTCTCATATTTGCTAGATCAATGTTTATCATTTTTTCTGTGTATACACATCACCTGAGGTCCTTGTTAAAAATGCAGTTTCTGCCTTAGTGGGTCTAGGTCAGGACCTGAGAGTTTGCATTTCTACTGGTTCTCAGGTACTGGAACCACACATTGAGGAAGGCACTAGATTACTATAGTTCATGGAGTCTCGATATTGTCTTTAGATAATTGTTAACTTATTTTTTAAATAATGTAGATCCTTAAAACTAAAGGATGGAAAAGAAAAGAATGCGTCTCAGGAACTGTCACTACTCATGTAAGTCTTGCTACAGACTAAATACCTATCTCTGGTGGATTTTATGTTAGCAGTGGTTAACCTGTGCTCTTCTGAGGAGCACATTCATAATTCAAGGGCCTCAGAGTATACCAGAAGTGATGGCAGCTTCTTTGGGAGACACCATAATCAGAGGATGGGTGGGACAAGAGCAAGGGCCCTCTCCTGGTCTCAAAGTCTCATTTCTGAAGACTGAAAGCTTACAATACAAACTGCAAAGCTGAAGGTCTCTGACATCCTTGACCTGATCTGGGTTGATGCATGCACATGGGCTCTGCTTGGGTGAGGGGCAAGCAGTGCCAGGATTGACAGGTGGTAGTGGCATTGTGGTTTTGGTTTGGAGCTAGCAGATGCAGGGAGAAGTGTGTCTTGCTCTTGGAAAGGAATGCTGGCAAGAACCAGATGACATGTCAGGGTTCTTCTAGTAAAGCCAGATGATCTAAGGTTTGGTGACTGCTTCAGTTCCAGTTGAGAAAACTCGAGTATAAATCAGGATTCAGGATAAATATCTGGTCGTGCATATTTTATATACAGGCTAGAAGTCAGGGAGAAAGTCTGCAGTTTAGTTAGCATGCAAGTGAATGTTGGTTTGTTCCAGATCTACTGGGTGCCAGAATGAGAGCAGTGGGTAAATCTAGACCTCAAGCACTGAGGGGCTAGAGCTACTGATATGTGACCAGACTTGGTTATGGCTGAGTTGAAGCTGAGGCAGGGCTGCATATGCCGGCTGCAGAGCTGTGGTGTGTGTATTTAGTCAGGGCAAGAACAAGGACGCTGCTGAGAAGTACTTATTTCAGAAATGGCCCCTCATGTGTATTCAGAATAAGAACATGAACACTACCAAGTACATTCTCAGTTTGAGTTATATCCTTGTGACAACTGCAGAATTTCTAATGCCTAAAATAGGTTTCTGATTCTGTAATCATGTATTCACTTCCGAAGAGGCATTGAGGTTTTAGAGCAAAGCACCTTGAGTAGGTGCTAGAATCAGAGAAGTACATGTCATAAGAGATGTCTGGGTTCATATTGAGACTCTCAGGACAGTTGAGGGTAAGTTGGTAATTTTGATGAAAGCAGCACAGAGCCTGACCTGAAAATGATCAACAGGTCAGTGTTGCTCATTTTTTCATTTAGTGAGCATTTATTTGGTGCTCACTATGTTTATAACACTATCTTAAATTTTGATAATAAAAAGCTAGCAAGACAGGTACATCCCTGGCTTCCATGGAGGTGGACAAAAGCCACATTTCCAGATAATAAATATCATGACTCTAAGTTGTAATAAGCGTCATAAAGGAAACACGCATCCATACACAATATTGGACTCGTGAGGCATTTCTGGAGGACATCGTCTATAAATAGGGTGGCCAAAGAAGACCTGCTGAGGAAATGACCAAAAAGCAAAAGGTGGTTTCACTTTTTGATTTGCCCTGTGATTTTCACTCTGTGACAGGACACTTGGGAGTAGACAGGGATAGTGGAATACAAGACCTGGATCTGGGCCAGAAGACTAGCAGATGAGCAGAGTTCCAGTCCTACAAAGAAGTACTGAGAAGGCAATAGGATGAAAACTGAGGTTGGACACCTGGGCCATAACCTAGCCCTTTGGATGGGGCCTAAATATGGGTGAGGATGGGGAAAGTCTCCCTTAAGGAGTTGAGGGGTCCACAGCCCAGTTTCTCAGCCAGTGGTGACTATGGGAAACGAGGGTTTAGGTGGCAGCTATGGAGGAACCAAGAGGTTCAGGTCAGATGAATGTTTCCAGCACATATTCGGCTTCCCTCCCTGAATCATACACCTGAAAAATCTGAGAGGCAGTAGGGTAATCAAACATGATCTTCCACAAGTTGCTGACACTGGTGAAAATGATACAAAGGCATTAATCTAAAGTTCATATAAATGTGTGTTTCTGAATTCATCCAAAGGATCTTGGACAAAGTTACTTAAAACCATTCTGTGACTAATGAAATTCAACCCTATTAACAAACTTAAAAAAAAAAAGAAAAAAGAGAGATAGAGAAAACAATGTAAAGTTTGTCCTTGATGATTACAATTAATAGAATAAAGCCATTGGGATAAGTCAAACTATTCTCTCAAATTATAGTTTTATTTTATTTTACAAATAATAATTTAAAAAAGCCTCCTCAACAACTTCTTTCAGAACACCAAAAACTTCCAAAGTCTATAAGAAATGACAGGTATTTTAAGACTAAAATTTGATTAGAAATGTGATAAGAAAAAGTGGTTCTGAAGAACAATGGGGGGAATTTGAAAGCACTCCCTCGACTCCAGAAATAGAAATGCAAATCTGAAACTGTCTCTGAATGATTTAAAGAGGTTGAACAAACTTAAAGTAATCATGTTTCAGATCAGGCAATTCTGAGGTGAAATAAAGGATGAAAATCACATATGAAAGAGGAAAAGGAGCAAGAGTAGGGAAATAAAAGGCAAAAGAAAAGGATATTGAGGAATAGTCTGAACAAATACCCTCCTGACCTTGCATGTGACTCAGATATTCCCTCCTGACCTATCTGCTAGGCTAGGGACAAGGACCCCATCTAGGAGCCAGATAGGTATCTCCTTTCTGTTTATCTGCACCATCTAAAAGATGGATACTCCAATGCTTCATTCAGTTTTCCTCTGCCTTTTAGTTTTCATTTTCTGACTACCCTCATTGGTTATATGACTCTTCTCTTTCTGGAGTGTTCACAGTAGAAGATAATGGTTTAGCCTGCCAAAGCTAGGTCATAAGAGTAAAATCTAGGAGTAAAATTCCATACCTCTATGATAGTCTACATTTTTTCTTTTTCTGCCATGCAGCACGCACGGCCAGTGGGATTTCAGTTCCCCAACCAGGGATTAATCCCAGGCCCTCGGCAGTGAGAGCACAGAGTCCCAGCCGCTGGACCACCAAGGAATTCCCGATAGTCTACATTTTTTAAACTGTGAAGTTTATTCAGTTTCATAGTTCAAATCAAGTGACACCATTACATGAGAGAAACATTATGGAGAAGCTACAGAACTTCTCCATAGGTATGAAACATTCCAACTTGGATTGTAATGGTGCTGGCAAAATGGGAAAATGGTTGGTGTTTTATATTGAGGGGTAGAAATTTGAAAGAGAGTGAGTACCATTAAGTTGCCTTTATTTGGGTTTAATCGAGTGGGACACGGTAAAAGGGTCTCTGATAAAGTCTCTGGAAATCACTTGAGTGTAAAGTGAAGCCAAGAAGACCACATCATTTTAAAAGAGTAAAACATAACGGCACATAGACTGACAGTCTGTCACCGTAATCCTGGAGGGATTTCCTCTCATTGTAACAACAGCAGCACTGGACTGAAGTTGGCTTCAGGATCTCTTCAGCAAGTAGCAGATACCCATACTCAACAAATGTTGGTAGAATTAATGAATTTGATAAGAGAATGAATAATGAATCAAAAAGAAATCAAGAGGACTCTATAACCCTGCCAAATTATCAATATTAATCAAATGTCTTAAAGTAATTCCTACACTTTGACCTAGCAATTCCACTTCAGGAGTCTGTTCTAAGGAAATAATCAGAAACACACAAATTTATGTGAAGTGTGTTCATAACAGAATTACTAATAGTATTAAAAAATTAGAATATTAGACTAAATATAAATGTCCAATAATGTGAGAGTAATTAGATGATTATATAAGTATATGATCATGCCTCTGAGGCTATACAAGGTCATTATGAAAATCTTCATGTTTGACTAAGTGGAAAAAATAAAATGGAAATACACATTTTCAGATAATTAAAGACATAAGTATGTGGCTTTTCTATCTCTCTATCTGTAAAAGACTGTAAAGAAATATATCAACATACTAACAATAGGTATTATCTGAGTGTCTGGAAAATGGAGGTTATTATTATAGTTTATATTTTGCATGTATTTTATGCTATGTTTTAATAGAGAAAAACTGGACATATTAATTTTAAGAAGAGGTTTTATATTTTAAGATTGTAGAAGATAAGATGTAATACCAAGTGGCCCACTGATAAAGTTCAATCAAAATCTTTACTGTGTGGGGTCATAGATGGCATTAAGGCATCTTCAGAGAGAGTGTAGGGCAGAGAGCTTGCAATCTAGATGGAACAGTACAAAAGTGTATTTGATGTGTATTAGACTGTAAGGCCTGATTGAAGTGCTGCGAAGGTACAAAGGAGAGTGACTATGTGGGCTGCTGTAGGCAGAATGACTGCAAGGACACGGAGGCTGACAGAGATACAGGTTATCCATGGAAAGGACAAAGTGGTTCAGGCAGGCCAAGCAGTAGAGCTAGAAATGAGCACTGAGTGTTCAGTGAAAAGGGAAGAGGCAACATGAGTGAAGTGGAAGTGGCTTGTTGGGGAATAGTGGAAAATAAGCTTATTTGATTCGGGAATGTCAGATTTTGATCAAGGTTATAAATTGATCAGAGAACTAATAGGGCCATGTGCATTAGATGTGAGAATGAAATAAGCAAGGCAACTAAGTCATCACAGTTACTTAATTAACTATCCTTCATTAATTAAGGATTGGGGGAAAAGAAAGAGATGATAAAGATGGGATCTATTCAATTGAACATACAGAAACTGCAAATAGCACCTTCAGATGGACTATTTGATGGTTACTAAATGTCCACTGGAACATCAGGAGCAAACACAACCTGCAAGGTAAAAAGTCAGGCAATAGAAAGAAAAAGAATATGGCTTTCAGGTTGTGAGTTACAGGAGAAGATGTGAACAAAAGACAAGGCAAACACATGCAGAAGTGTGCTATTGACCAAGGAGCACAAAAATTTAATAGCAGAGAGATTCAGTACATTCATCTGAGTGCTTACCAGGAACAATACCGCTGCTTTAAATATGGAAACTGTCACTGGCCAAACACAATACCACTGCATTGTGTTGCCATCTGCTGTGAAGCCAAGGCCCTGAAGGTTTTACCTAAAAGAAATATTTGACATCTTACGATGTTTGGGGAATTTTTCTCAAAAAAAAAAAGAATAAATAATAAAATCTCAAGAGTTCCAAAGAATAGATAGTGACAAATAAGTGAGGCAGAATTCAAAAAGAAAAACAGGAAGAAAACCTTTCACAAAGTTACAGGGATATGTTACTGGAATTACTGAGAAAGGAGAGGGCATATTTCTCATGGCCTGGGTAAATTGAATGGGAATATGATTTGCTTGATCCATGGTGTCCCAGAGAAAGCAGGACTTGTTAATAACATGTATAGTTTTTATGGAAAATGCGGGAAAATGAGGGAAACTCAGTGCCTTGAGTTGGGAGAGAAGATAAGCCGTGCCACAGGGATCAGAGAGCTGTCCTGGGCAGGGCCCTGACTCCTTTGTGACTGTCAGACTCTTGCACCAGATATTTTCAGGGGTCTTGGGAAATTGCAGTCTGGATCAATGTTGCCACCTGCCCAGGCTTCATTTTGGCAAGTTATTTACTTGTTGCCTCAGGTCATACATTGATTCCTAGATTAATGGATTAAAATGTGAATGTAAATACTCTAATCCAGCTACCAGCACCACAAGGTGAAGAAAATTGGCCTCCAATGTTTAATTTAATTATGCTCTCTATTCAGGACATTTATCTATAGGGTTATTGTGTCATATGTAGTAAGCATTTCTAAAGAATCTGATGAAGTCAAGTCCTGTAGAGACGTGCATTACAAAGAAAGGAAAACAACTGAGTGTTTGTGTCTGTATGTGTGTTCTTTGTGTGTGTGTGTGTGTGTTTAAATCCTGCTGAGATCAAGTGAGACAAAGTTACTAAAGCCTAGAAATATGATTCTGGAAGAGAAATAAATAACAAAAAATTTAGTAAAAACTGTTTGTACAAATTACATCATTTTTAAAAAATCATTAAATTCAACCCTCAAAATTAAGTGGAAGGATAAAGTGCCCCACTTCCTAATACTCTTAACAAAGGAAAATAAGAGAAAAACATAGGAATTCTGTAAAGAGCTATTTTATTTCTCTTGGTTTTTCTTCTTATAGGCTAAGGTGCATAATTTCTGGATGTCCCAAAGAAGCCTGTTTGTCTGTTGTGATCACTATTCATAGTAATTGGTGAGGATAATGATGGCCATTGATGTCAGGATTAACCTATGTGATATCTACAAAGATAGGAGTGTGCCTAGAGAAATATTTTTTATTGAACTCTTGGGAATAACTTGTTAATGATTGTGTGGCTTAAACTACAAGTTTATTACCTGGTACATTTTTAGGGAGAACATTTCTACTAATAGCCCTCATTCAAACTGATCAGAAGAACATCAATAGAGAATTGTAATACCTCTGCAGAATGATGCATTGATAGACTGAACATACGTGACCTTATTAGCTAAGACAGTAAGATGTTGCCTAGAGTGATAGGAACTAATCATAGTCCTTGTAGAAGTGGAAGGAGCTTTAGAAGGGACTCTTTGCCAATCCCTTCATTTTACAAATGAGGAGCTAAGCCTAGACAGGTTGTCATTTGCCCAAGGTTATATCATTAACTGGTAGTAGAGCCCAGACTGGAACCAGGGTCTCCAGAGAAAAGGCATCAAACATCTTGGGTTGATAGTTCTTCTGACAGTGGTCAGCCTTCCTGATACCTCCCTGCCCCTATCCTACCCTCCAACCCAGGATAATATAGGATCTTACCACAGAAACAACAAAAACAAGAGGCTATTGATGGGAGGAAAACAGGTGTGAGATAATGATAATTTAGAGTGATTGAAGGGTAGTATGTATACATGTTTTTCTGCCAAATTTAACAGTTTAAAATTAAAAACTGAGGGATGTATTTATGCCTTATGTGGTTTATAACAAAACTTTAAGTTATTCAGTATATGAAGGTGTCAGTTACATGTTCTTTGTCATCACTAACATCACCATCATCACATCATCATCATTTACTGAGCACTAATAATGTGCCTGACACTGCATTAGACACTTTACAAATATTATATCCTTGGCTTTTAAAAAGATAATACTGTGTTATTTTATATGTCATAAAAACAGTTCTAAAAAAGGTGAATAAAACTGCTTATAGTGTGTATAATTACTAAGATATGGAGCTAAGGCACTAATTCAGACCTGTGCTCTAACCACTAATTACATCAGCCCACAGCTATTCTCACCACTGTCCAATTAAAAGTATGAGTTTAACAGAGTGGCATAATTTGCCATTCTGGCTTTTATACCTTCAGGTAAATATTTTAATATTAGGCAGCATTCTAGGACACCTCTCACCTTTTCACTTCCTTCTTGCAATACTTTACTTGAAATGTGTACCTTGTGTTAGAAAAATGCAAAATGACAAGTGATAGAGGAGCACCTGAAGGCAGTCACAGGTGAAGTGGGCAGAGAACGATCCCAGGATGGAAAATGGACTTAGTTGGCCCTAGTTGCTTCCCCGGCTCTAGGCCTAGGGAGTTCATCAATAAATATATGGTTGTTTATTTTTAGAAGTTAGATTTTCTGGATTTTTAGAAAAAATTTTCAAAAATTACAAACACTGCTGCTAATATGATTTGCTTTATAGAAAGTTATCAAGATGTTATAGATTCCCAATAAATGCTATATTCCTAAATGGTAGCAATTTTGACTATACATTTTCAAGTATTTTAAAGAACTGATGGCAGCTTGTGGGTGGGATGCTGGTGACAGGCCTTGTATTCCTCATTTCCTGGTAGAGCGAGATGGAAGACCTTGTCAGAGTTTCAGGCATGGGCTCTGCTTTGGACTGCTGGCCTTTTATGAACTCTCCACCCAAGACATGTGGGTTACCTCTCTCAGTCGTGACGTAGCTCCTTTGAGATTACCATTTCGTAGTCAAGAGGTATTTGTCCAATGGCTACCATGTGCCAGGATACAGCAGTCAGTAAAAAGATATGGCCTATAATCATAGTTTTCAGTCTAATAGAAAGGACATACGTTGAACAAATAAACACAGGAATAAACACATAATTGCCGATTGTGCTAAGTGTTACAAAGGAAACATCAATACAAGGAATGGTAAGGAAGCACCTGGAGGCAAAGTTACAGGTGTCGTGGGCAGAAGAGAAGGGTCCCTTGGCTGGGCCCCTGCTGGGTCTACTTCTCTTAAAGGTAAACAGCCTGAACTCCTGGGAACGAGGGTGGTGGAAATGCACATACCCTACAGAGAGAAGTTGAACTAAAACAAAGGTGAGGTTGGTTCAGTCTGAATGAAAGAGTATGACTTGGCAAACAGACACAATTACAAACAATGTACATATTGGCTGGCTATATAAAACAGTGAAAAACATAAGGAATTAAAACAAACATGATAAGATAGCAAAAGGAAATGGCAAGACCTTGGCTACTAGTGATGTAGAAAAGCTGCTATATCAAGGTGCATCATGATAGGAAATCTAGTGAGCTGACCTTCATTAATAAATAAGTTCAATTACATCACCATCTCAGAAGACAGTTTTTAAAAGAAAGGGGCTGAAGAAGGCATTGCTATTTACCTACTTTATACTTTTGCCAAACTACATGCCTGTTCCTTAAGCTGATAACAGAAAGTCTCTCTGATCTTCTGATATCTGAGGAAAGGTGAATGTTGGTGGGTGAAATCAAACTCTCTCATTGAAACAAAGCTTTATGGAGCCGCTGTATTCCAACAAAACACTCGTTTAACTTATTATTCTTGGGGCACAGGCCTGACAGTGTTATTTCAACTAGTGATCCTTGGGAAAAATGGAGGATGGATTTAAATTAGAAGGATGAGGTCACCCCCTTAACAGTATCTGGATCTCCGTAGAAGAAGTACCACTTACAGAGCAGTCACTTGTTAATTTTCTGTCTTTGCATAGCAGGAGGTATCTGCTATGGGTCAGCACTTCCAAATGTTATTTAAAAAAAATTGAGAGAGCTATACTTACAACGGGGACAGAGACTCTGGACCACAAATTGCTTTCCTGCAGCCCTTTCATTCAGTCATTCATTTATTCATTCAGTCATTCATTTATTCATTCAAACATATTCCATGTATTCAATCAACATTTATTAAATACCTCATATATTAGGTACTTTTGTTGTGTTAGGAATTAAAAACAGGATTGAAACCCAGTATAGCTTCTAAGAACTTCAAAGAACAGAGTGGAAAACTACCAAATAAATAGATATATTTTAATACTGTAAAAGAAAAATTGTACCTGACAGAGTTAAATGGACAAGGAATACTTTATTCAAGACTATTGTTAACACGGGAGAGAGATTGAACTCTACTCCACTCAGACAATAGATGGGGGAGTTTTCAAGCACTGGGGTCAGCTAGTGAAAAATACAGGAGGATATTAAAGAGGAGATTGGTCAATGAAATTGGGCCTTCTGTGTTTGCTAATTGGTGCTATCTTAGAAGCTTCGGCTCCTATGTCACATAGACACTGGAAGATAAAGGTGCTATCTTTCTTGATGATTACCTTTCCAGGGGACCTTCCTGGGTTGTAAAATTGGCAAGAGGCTGGGAGAATACTTACATCTCAAAGAGACAAAGACAGCATTTATAACTGTTTTCTAAAGTAAATGCTCTAAGAAAAGGGAGGTCAGGGCAGGAAGAAACCTGTCTCAAGTTTAGTCAAACAGAGGCAACATTAAGGACATATTGGTCAATTCAGTGTGATAAATGAAGTGATGGAGTCTATCTCAAGGAAAACATAGGAAGATAAGTGTTAAGTTGCATTGGAGGGATAAATTAAGGTGACCCATGGGGCCATTTAAAAGTTAGAGTAAGAGGCAAGATAGTGTGCTCAAAAGAAAACTGGCCTCTGAATTATTTGGGATTTTAACCTTGACTGCTGCTTATTACACCAGTGTGACATTGGACAAGTCAAGCCTGTTTGAGCTACTATTTTTATCTTTAATGGGGAAACAACTACATACACTTGATTCATCATGTTGTATTGAATATCAAATGCAATAAGATTTACCTGGAACCCCATTTAAATAGCATGGCAGCAAATAAATGCAATGTAAAATTGTTAGATATTATTGACTAAGCCCATGAAAAACTGGAAACAAAAAGTGAAAGAATTACTTCCCAAAGTCTCTAAACCCAATCAGTTTAATTAATATGTTCTTTTCAGTTTTCAAATAACTGGTAATTCTCTTTTTGTATAATCCATTCCATTCTCCCCAAAAAAATCCTATTTGAAAATGTATCACTTATTAAACCATGATAATCTACAAACTGACACCTGTAGAAGAAAGCACAAAAGACGAAACTACAGACATTTATATTTCAGATCTTTTCATCAAACATACCCAGATACCCAGGTGGGGCTTATTATAGCAAAAAAAGAAAAAAATTTTGACAATAAGTTTTGACAATCAAAAGTCAGAGGGAAAAAACACTATTTTTAAAAGAATCAGAAAAGAAATTTTACAGTTTATAACAATAAATTTTAATTTTAAAATTAGAGAAAGATAGTAATGGAAAGATAGTTATCACTTATAATAAAGGCTATCTATTGAAGTCAACAGACAACATTATACTTAACCTTGAAACAGCAGAGGCATTCCCATTAAAATCAAAACAAGACCAGGAGGCACTGACATTACTATTAGCATTGTTCTGGGATAAGAGTACGTTAAAAAAGAGGAAACACAATCACAGCGTTCTCAGAAAAAAGAAGTATAAATCAAGGGATTCTACTAAAAATAAATTAGAAATATTGTTTTTAAAACCAAATTGTTACAAATAAATATACAAAACAGTAGAATTCAATATAGTGGCCAAAAATAGTTGCAAAAGTAATTTTTAAATATTACATTTCCAATGATCTAATACTTGAATTACAAAAAAAGGAACACACAAAACCATTGTAAAAACCATTACAAAAAATCATGAGGATGAAATTAAATGGCTAAACAAAGAGACAAAATATATTCTCAAATGGGAAACTGAATATTATGAAAGTAAATACATTAGATACATTAATCATTTTCATATTCATTCATATGATGTGATTCTAAACAGAATAACGGGAGGAATATTAAACTTGTTGAAGCAGTTAAAAAGTGATAAAGCAGTAACAAAGTAAAGTTATAAAAGTAACCTATGTTATTAAAATTAGAACCACACATAACTGAATGAAGAAATTTAAAAGATTACTGTCCTCATCCAGCCCCACACATTCTCCCAAAGTTTACAAACAAACCGAATAGGTAGGGACATCTGAAGAGGAGCTGCCTCTCTGCATATTACAGTGAATTATAAATAGACAATACTTAAAATAGTATGTTCCTGGCACAAGAAGTGATACAGCATAGTTTAAAAAGGTTGACTATGACCAATGCAGCAAAGGAGGAATGATTCAGTGCCTAGGGCGGAGGCTGGCTCACTGTGAGTAGGGAGTCCTTATTGAATGAAAATGTAGATTCACTCTGTGGTGCTGGAACAATTGTTCCACAATAAAAAATAAAGTGTTTTTTTCTTATACCCTGAATCAAATTATTTCAGATGGATTAAATAACAAAATATAAGAAAACAAAACTGTAACAACAAGATGGACATTTAGATAAATATTTATGTAGTTTCAGAATGGAGAACTTTCTAAGAACAAAAACAGCAGAATAAATGGCATGAGAAAAATAAAGAATAAAGATTGAATAACGATTTAAACTTTGAGGTTCAAAACATTAGGAGAAATAATAAATGGGTAAATATTCAAAACATATATATTAAATATAGCAGTAACATCCTTAATATGTAAAGACATATGTTCTTAAAATCAGTTAGAAAATTATGGCACCAGTAGAGAATTCAGAAAAGAACATATACAGTAAAGTCAAGAATTATCTATAAAAGCAAACATGTAAAAGCATGTTAGTTAGTAGTTTATAAGAAAAATAAAATAAAAGTAAAATGTAATACTATTTAATCTCCCATGAAGTGTGACGGTTAGTAGCATAATATCTAGTGCATGTAAGACTATCTGTAGTAAAATGGGAGTTTCTCTTATGCAATACTAGCTTGGGTGTAAGAACCTTTCTGCAAGGACAGTTGGAAAATTGCAGCAGGAGTTTTAAATAACCTTAGGACCAGAAATTCCATGTTTAGGAATTTTTCAAAATATGTGGGTTTTGATTAGACATAATGTCAATATCCACAAAAATGAGAAAGGCTTTATAAATTACAGTACAAGTATAGAATGGAATATTATAAAAATGTTTAAGTCACGGTTTTAGGG
Source organism: Lipotes vexillifer (assembly GCF_000442215.2). Lineage (NCBI taxonomy): Eukaryota > Metazoa > Chordata > Mammalia > Artiodactyla > Lipotidae > Lipotes > Lipotes vexillifer. Next base: position 139,615 of record NW_006797936.1, on the reverse strand, counting down.
AGTATTTAATGAATGGAGAAATATTCGTAATAGGGGAGTTAAATTAAAAAAAAATAAGATGCAACTACATATGGTACATATTGTAGGAATGTAATTTCATGTGACAAATGTATATATCTCAGAGAAGATATGCTTGAAACCTACCAAAATATTAATCTTGATTGTGGGTAGACTTCTTGTATTCTTTTTACTCTGTAGAATGTTCTGATTTTCAAAAATTACTATTAAGTTAATTCTTCAGTCAGAAAAGCTGCTCATAAAACATAAACGATCTAAGGCCTGCTGTGGGCTGTTTGCAAAATGTTTGCTGTCACATTAGTCCAACAATAATTACAAACAACCCCAAAACATTGAACATATATTATATAGATTATGAACATTATTTCTCTTAACCCAATCCCAATCCAAACCCTAACCTTAATATTAAGCACATTGCTCCATAAATAGCAACGTCAACTGTATGTTTAACATTTTTTTTTTTATGATTATAAATTTCACTTTTATTTTCCTGTGGAAACTTGTCCTCCCTTGGTAAAAATAGCATTTTTATGACTTGTTTTGGTTGACTTTTTTTTTCTTTTTTTAACCTTTTTACTTATTTATTTATTTTAACATCTTTATTGGAGTATAATTGCTGTATATAACATTTTAAAAACAATTTTTTCTCATAGTACTAGAGACCATGTAAAATTATGTACAATATAACCTTAATATTTTGGACAATAACAAAAGAAGTAATGCAAGTTTGTATTAGGCAGTGCAAAACAAAAATTGTCCCCTTTATATCAGATACCCATTTTTTTCTAATTTATTCATTTTCATTTACTTAACAAAAATTTGTTGAATCTTAAGTAGAAGTTATATTCTAAAAAAGATGACAATCCAGGAGTCATAAATTAGAATTTTAGAAAGATAATCAAGATGTTATTCTGGGACAAGCTGAGTTCTGAACTCCAGAGCTTTTATTTACTGAGAAAAGGAGTATTTGTTTATTCCCTCTAATCTTCTCAGTGAAAATCCCTATCCCCTTTACTTTCATTCTTTTATTTTTCCTCATCTTTGTATTTAGTGCTTGTCCTTATCATATATTTCTTTTTTTTTTAATTAGTCCTTCAGTCAACTTCATGATTCATAACAGGATCCTCTAGCCTGTTCTAAACATAGTGGCCATTCATTAAATAAATGGAATTAATTCCATGTTTCACTCATGCAATTATTGCTGAAGTGGAGTGTCCAATTTTAGATTATTTTGCTCTATTCATAGAAAATGCTTTTACAGGTATTGTCTATTCAATACTATGCACGTCTAAGATTCAGTGACTTTTTCTAAATATCTAGCTGTGAAATTAAACTACTGAATATTTAATAATGTTTAAATATTAATGTTCTTAGAGGGCAGGAATATATAAAAATGGGATTCATATTTTATTCCTTTAGATAATGGTAGTGAAACAACAATCACTGCATCTCTTGAGCATATAGATAGATAGTTTGCTATCGAGGGTGAAACTAAGTGGGTGTCTATCAAATAGAACTAGCTGGAGGCCTGGATTGTTGGCTGTGAGATGTCGATACCACTTGTATATTAGTGTTTGTTTGAAGGATTTCCTAAGTCAAACTTAGCTTTATTCACTAATATTGAATGTAGTAATTAAATACTGTCCTAGCATAAAGTTAAAATAAAAAATTGTCTTTTTTATATACAAAAAGAATTGTGGAATTTTTAAGATCTTAATGAGGTATAGTTAAATATACAAAGAATAAAAGAGATACAGTGTTTTACTTAATTGTGATTAAAATAAATTCACATTATTGTGGTGGAAGAGATCTTGCCTGCACTGTTGAAATATACGGAGAAGATGGAACCAATAGGAATTATGGCATAAGCACTGATGTGTAAATCAGTGGTCTCTAAATTGGGGTGAGTGCACCATTAGATACACAGATGGCCCTTTGAAGAGTGTGAAGAAAATATTAGCACTGATATTTATATTTTTTCCTGAAGAAGAAATAAAAATTAAGTCTTGTTGATATTTGAAATGTGAATAGGCACTGGAATTTTCACTAGGTCATTATGTCATATTTGCAATTTCATGAAGAATCCATAAGGTATCTGGCAGAAGAGTGGAGTTTGCATAAAACCAAGTAGATGTTTGCTTTCAGCATTTTGTAAGGCTGTGTAGTTTAGATGTGTCTCATTAAGTTGTTATATGGATTATATTATCTAGTTTTAACTACGCTAAACTTGTGGAAATGAATAAGTGGATCAAAATGAACCCTGAAGAATAACCCTGGGTTGAGGATAATGTTTTTAAGTAGAAGCAAACAACCCTCCTCTCCACCCTCTGAGAATGTTAGAGCTGAAATTTCTGCTACTAGTACACGTGGGTTTTTTTGCCAGCCACATGTCAAGGCAAGATCAATGAAGATCTAATCAGGTCTGATAAAAAAAAGTCAGCTAAATTCTTTGAAATTATAAAATTATTAAGAAAACTATTTGAAATATAAATTTATATATACTATATTTAGCAATAAACCTAACCTTAAGCATATTTTATGCCTTGAAATATTGGCTTAGAATAGTAGTACACACACACATGTATCACTTTTAAAGAAAAGGAATGCATATGTAGATTCTGATCATACATGGCTATTTTATTTTTTATATTTTAATTAATTGTTAATGATATGAGTATTTGATCAAAGAAGTTTGGAGTCTACTATTAGAGCTAGTCAATTTGGCATTATCCTGGACAAATTGGACTAGGGCTGGTTTAGGCAAAATAGAAGGTGCTAATGTTAAGTGAATATTTATTAATATACATACCCAAAAGTAAATCTAAGGATCAGATAAGAGACAGGGAATGTCTGACAGTGATCTTGAGTTATTGACTAATAACACTCCAGTATTGACTTTCCCTCACCACCCCCCAAAACATTTTCATAATACCACTGAAGTCAATTTGGAAAGCTTAGGGTACTATATCCAAACTCCAGGGAAAAATTCCCAGGGATAGTTCCTATTAGAAACCTGACAGCTAAGTCTGAGGCTTCATTTCTAAATGTAAGTTTTTACTGCTGAAATGGCTCACCATAGATAATGATCAGAGGTATACGTATAGAATCTTCTTCTAAGTGTGGACTGATAACATCTCCTTGTCTTTAGTCTTGAGCAGCGTTAACTGGATGCTATGGGGCATTTCAGAGTGGCAGCTCTTGGAGACTATGTTCTAGGTTTTATTGTAGGTCAAGCTTGAGGAAAAGAGATGCATTTGCTCTATCCCATAGGTTGTCTCAGTTTACCAGTATCCCACCTAGCAAGGGGGTGTAGAACCTCTGGGGCTGCAAGCAGACTGTTTTATCCTAAAAAGTTCGGCAAAGCTAATATCTGGGGCTATCTCTCTGGAATCCACACTACAGTAATGATGAAACACTAGGCTTGATGATTGCTGCCTAGCAAAGTGATTTGGAGTTTCAGAGAGTGATCATAGGAGGGAAAAACTGAGTCTTGGTGGTAGAGGTTACACTTCCTCCAAAGGCAAGCAATTGCTGCTCTAGGAACTATTGTATATTACTTTATAATGGGGGTACTCTCTAGCATACTATAATACTCTGGAAATAAGCTGTAGTAACTTTGGAGGCCCAGAAAGAAATAGACATAGAGCTAACTCAGTCTTTGTTCTTCTGAGGTAAGATAGGCTAGAGTGTTCAGACAAAACATGAGACCTGTACCTGAGGCATTCGTGAGAAAAATAATTACCCATTCAGAAAGCTTCACACCAGACTCATATCTGAAAAGTCATAACTAGATTCATACCTGAAAAGTCACTCAAGTTAATTTTATTGAATTTTGCCTTTAGGAACATATTGTCAACATCTGAGCAATAAATAGCTGGTGATATAAGATTTAACTCACATGGCAGGTATGTTCCACTGGAGATCAGAAAATATCCACCATAGCAAGAGTGTTATGGGAACAAGTCTTCTCTTTTTATGGATTTTCTGCCAAGATTCATTCAAACTAAGGGAAAAATTCTTCAGCAGCTTTATTTACAATAAATTTCACACATTTGAAGTGTATAATTTGATAAGCTTTGCTTTCTGTGTCCATCCATGGAAACATTACCAAAATCAAGACAGTAAACATATTTATCACCCTTTTGAGGTGAGTATAAAAACCAAGTGTTATCTTTTGGAGGAATACCTTTATTTATTTTTAGGCCACGCCGTGTGGCATGTGGGATCTCAGTTCCCTGACCAGGGATCAGACCTGTGCCCCCTGCATTGGAAGTGCAGAGTCTTAACCATTGGACCACCAGGGAAATCCTGGAATACCTTTTAAAATGAGAAGAAAACTGGACTAAATAGATTTCTGAAGAATATTAATTTTATGGAAGGGTAGGAAAAATGTAAGAGACAGTATCCAAAAAGTGATAAAGGATTCTGAAAGTCAAATAAGCGAAGAATCAGAAGTATTCATTCATTTGCCCTGTGGAGGTAACTGGTGGGAGAGATTTTAATCAAAGTGATGAGGATGGAAATCATAGTGCCAGTGATTTCATGGAAATGGGAGGCAAGGAAAGGGTGATCTCGACTGTAGATTACCACTTTCAGAAATTTGGCTCTGAAAGTCCCAGGAACTGTGGTAATGGAAAAAAGGATGTAGGGTTCATGGAGTGTTGGGGGTTTGCTTACTTGTTCTTTTTTTTTCTAAGATGAATAGTTGTTCACATCTGTAGACTTTCAGAAAGAGTGAATAAGATGGAAAAGGTAAAATTGCAGCAGGGATAACTGGGAGTGTGAGGCAAATAAAAAAGGAAGGGGAGAAGATTTAGAGAACAAGTGGAAGGATTACTTCAGGTTAAAGACAGTCTTTCTTCTACTAACAGAAGAAGAAAAGAAATAAATATTTGGGCTTCCCTGGTGGTGCAGTGGTTAGGAATCTGCCTGCCAGTGCTGGGGAGACAGGTTCGAGCCCTGGTCCAGGAAGATCCCACATGCCGCAGAGCAACTAAGCCTGTGCGCCACAACTACTGAGCCTGCGTTCTAGAGCCCGTGAGCCACAACTACTGAGCCCGTGAGCCACAACTACTGAAGCCCATGCACCTAGACCCCATGCTCCACAACCAGAGAAATCACCACAATGAGAAGCCCGTGCACCGCAATGAAGAGTAGCTCCCGCTTGCTGCCACTAGAGAAAGCCCGCATGCAGCAACGAAGACCTGATGCAGCCAAAAATAACTAAATAAATTTATTAAAAAAAAAAGTAAATATTTATTTTGGCAATTTTACTTTCTGTTTTTTCTTCCATCTCTCCTGTTCTGATTTCTCAGTCAGTTGGGTAGATTTGTCTTTCTCATACTTCAGATGTCCCTGTCTAAGAAATGGTACCCCCATAAATTTCGGGCAAAAATCTAGAAATCATGCTCAGTCTGTGCCTTTCTCTTATCTCCCGTATGCAACCCATAAATATATCCTTCAATGCTACCTTCAAAATAGGTCTTCAATTGAATCACTTCTTACTTTCTCAAATACCAACAACCCAATTCAGGCCAACAGTATCTATCTTGTATACTCCTGCTAAAGTCCCTTAATGGTTAGAGTGACCATATGCTTAACTTCCTAACTTAAGCAAAGCGTTTTTGAGATTGATAAAGGATGCTATTATGCTCAGGTGGAACATTAGACAAAAATTTAAGGGTCCTAAGACACGTGGTCACCTTACTAATGGATGCTCCAGTTCCTACTCTTGTCGGTATACAGTCTGTTCTTCAGGTGGCTGCCAGAATGAAAAGTAATCAGATGGTGTCAGTCCTCCCCCACCAACACACACACTCATTCCCAGCTTCAGAATTCCTGGAGCATTCCACTGAATATAAAGTTAAAAGCAAACTCCAGCCAGTAGTCTAGAAGGCCATGCACGAACTGATCCTTGTTCACCTTTCCCAACTCATCTCAGAATGTGTGCCCCTCCCTTTCTTTCTTATAATCTGTCAGCCAAATGGGTCTCTTGCCTTTTTTGTGTACCATGAACATACCAAACTCTTTCCTGTCTGAGGGCTTTTATATTTGCTTTTCTTTTTGCCTAGCATGTGCTTTTCCTGGCTCTTCCTGAATCTCTTCCTGATAAGTCCAAGTTCAAATGTCATTGCCACAGAGTGCTCTTTCCTCACCGCACAAGTAGCTCCCTTTTAATCTCCCAAGCACTATCTATCCCATTAATTGTTTATATCCTTTATAGCACTTGCCACAACCTGTAATTATTTAGTATATTTGTTTACTTTTTTTATTTGTTTTTTCTTACTGAAAGGTAATTCATGAGGTCAAGGTCTGCATAAGAGTATAGAGTGGTGCACTCAATTTGAAAAGTGGTTTGGCACTTCTAGTAGGGCTGAACATAGGCAGGCCATGTAATCTAATAATTCCACTCCTATGTATACATCCATCAGAAGTGCACAACTGTGTTCACCCCAAAAAATGTACTGGAATTTTTATAACAGCATTATTTTTAATACCCCCAAACTAGAAGCATACCAAATGTCTGCCTATACTATAATAGATAAATGTACTATGGTATGAATATAAAAAAAAAAAAAGAGAGAGAAGGAAAAAGAAAGGAAACAAGGAAATTTTTTTAAAAAGCAAAATAACCTGTATTGTTTAAAGTCAGGCGAATGGGGCAAAAGGGAGCCCAGCAGGGCTTCAGGGTTGCTGATAATGTTTGGTTTCCTGGTTAGACTGCCAGCTTACACAGGTGTATTAAATTTTTGAAAACCCATCAAGATATAAACTTATGTGCATTTTTTGTTATGTCATTTTATGCTTTCATAAAAAGTTAATATTAAAACTCATGGGGATGCGTCAGGATTCCAGGATTGAGAATTCTTGTAATAGCTGGTGCTTGTACAAGGGAGCTAACTGGAAAGACTGCCATGCAATGTAAGGTACCAAGCTGAGGTTCGAGACTTGGACTTTGTTGTGGCCCAATGTGCACGGCTCTGTGGTTGTCTCCAATCTCATTTTGGCAGCTCTGGTGTGAGAGTAGAGGAGGTGGGATGTTCTAGATCCAGGTTGGAGATTTTTCAGAGCAGGGATGGCAGGAGGTTAAAGGAGAAAAGAAGCAGATGTTGTTAACAAGAGATGCATTCAAGTTGGTGGCTCTAGATTGGATAGGAAGGAATATGGAGTTTGTCCATAGATTGAGGAAAGGTATAGAGATAAGCAACTAGAGGCTTATGGGCTTCAATTATAGCTGTAATAGGAATAAATAAGTGAGAAAATGGAAGGATAGGTATTAGAACAAATGAGAATTTTCAGCTGAAAACTTCAGAGATGGAGTAGTTCCATGTGATTACAAGATCCCAGATGTAGTTTTGGGTTTGAGGACCTGCAGCAAGGTGAATATAAAGTTCGCCAGAGTCAAAAAGCTCCAGAAACTATGAAGCTAGCACTTGAACTGGTTACCTGCATGGGAGAGTATTGACAAGAAGTTGAGTGGAGGGGAAGCCCACAATCATGGTGCTAAATCCTTTGATAAATGTGGGAAGATGACCCAGAGGCTTGTGCATGATTCTGGATTGTAGAGTTGAATGGCATGATGTCAGAGGAGGCAGGCTCTATCCATGGCGGGGCGGGGGCGGGGGAGTTAGGGTTCTAAGTGCCAGGTCTATGGAGGGGGTGGAGCTAGGGGCTAGCAGAATGCTGACACCCCTCCTGACATGAACATCCTGACCCTGAGACCTCACAGTCTCCATTTCAGAGAGCTGGGGTTAGTGGAAAGGAGAAGACTATTTTTAGCAAAAGCAAGGAACTGAAGGGAATGTTTGATGAAGGGATGTAAAAGGGGGATTTTGTTTGTTTGTTCTGTGTTGTTTTGCTTTGCTTTGTTTGCCATGGAACAGGGATTTTAGAAGCAATATATAAAGTTTTGGGAGGAGAATATCAGTGAAGTCTGAGTAGGAAAGTAAAGCATGAAACTATGGAAACGAGAGCGGACAGAACACTGGGTTCTGATTAAGGGTGACAGGATGTTAAGTGTGGTGTTTTGCTGTATCTCAAAGTTCCATGCATCTCTGCTGTTACTTCAGCATTTCTAAGGGACCAGGTTCCAGGTCGAGTCAGATAATCCATCATGTAGGTGGATGGACTGTCCTTCACAACTCCAGCAGATTGTCAGGGAGAATTCCTTATAACGCTCCTGGAAAATTCTAGACTAAGGTTAGAGAGGAAAGATAATTGAGTTCCTGGGACATATTCCTTCTTTGTAATCGTAACAGTTTTTGGTGGATGGAAAAACTTGTACTCCTTCAGAATGAGCCAGAAAACTCTAAACTGGTTCTTAGAGTAATGATCCATGGTATTGATTCCTGATTCCCTGTTGAGATGGTGGCTGATAACCAAGGAAAGTAGCCTTTCCTAACGCTGCAGCAAGATGTAAACAGGGAATCTTCCCTGGGGTGGACTGAAAGAAAGTCTTAGAAAGAGAAACGAACGGTTTCTGAGACCAGGATATGCAGTCACAAAGGAGAGAAAGTAAATGAGGGAAAAGCCTGGCTCTGTGGTGACAGTCTCTATTTATCCCAAAGGGGCGGTTTGCTTTTTTCCAGGGCTGATGGAACATCCCCTGGTAACATGCATGTGTTGCTGCCCATCAGCTTCTTTCAAGGACTTGACTAGCAGCTGGGGAGTGAAAGAGCATGAGTAGCCCCATGGGCACAATCATCGCCTTTCTACTGTTTAAGAGTGCTCTGCATTCGGCCTCTGAGTTCCTGTTATGTCCTCAGAGTAGAGGAAAGGGCTGAATTTCCTAAATAACCAGGGTCTATTAGCTTGCCATGCAGAGACCCCACATTTAGCCAGATCTTGGTCCCATAGCAAAAGCCTTCTGGAACTACATGATTAAAATTATGAGGGGGAAAAAAGAGTGAACTAAAAGTCTCAAAGAAAGGGGTTCAGTCTTACAAAGAGAGAGAGAGCCAATAACCACGTACTTGAAAGTAAAGACTCTTGGGATGCTTATAAATGTTTATAAGGCTCAGGAGAAAACTTTGCAAGAAAGTAAAACATTAAAAATAGTGTGTGTGTGTGTGTGTGTGTGTGTGTGTGTGAACAAGATAACAAAAGCACTAAAGAACGACTAACGCACTAAGAATATAATGAAAATGGTAAGCAGTATCTTTGGAAAATTCATTTGTTATTTTAGAAGCAAAAAGCAGACAAATTGTATTATCTTGGGACTTTAATATCTTGTTATGTCCAAATTGTAGAATAAAGGTAGGAGAAATTAGAGATTTGGTTCTTAAAAAGGCATAAGAAAATGAAGGGGTAAGTGTCTAAATGAGAGAAAAATCTGCAGTCTTCGTTTTCTCTTGAGAAAAGCCATGGCCTGGAAGCCCACTGAAGCGACTTGCATAAGAAACAAATATATTCTAAAGAATCCAGTAAACTCTCTCCTCCCTTCTAGTTCTCCTTAAGGTTCTAAGCTGTACTCTGTCTCCTTTTCTGCTCTCTAGGACTGAATTTAAAACAGTAAATAAAAACATAAGGATGTTAAAGCACTTCATCAATTTGAAGTATTTAATGAGATGTTCCAGGGTGCTATATCATGCTGAGGATGCTGGTTCAACTCCCACACTCAGTTTCTAATGGCCTAATTTAAATTGTGGCAATAGTTTCAGTTTCACCGTAGCTAAGGTGACCTTTTCTAACCCCATGTTAATTATCTATGCCCCAAATTTTCAGTTTGGTGTCATGTCTTTCAGTTTTTAAAATAATTATTGTATTTGATCAATGATATCTAGGAGTATGTTATTTCTTATGCCACAAATATTATATAATTGTTTCTTTATCTTTGCTGCTTTTAACATCTACAAGGTATCCATCTTCCTAATGGCTAAAAATTAAATATGACATTGTGTTTTGTATGTGCAAGGAGTTCAGCTATGATTAAGTGGCAAAGACTAGAAAATGCTTCCTTAGAAAAACCAATAACAAAGCATTATTTGGCTTTTCAGTGTGGAAAATGAATGTTGCATTTTATTCCTTTCCATCATCGCCCTTAGAATTGCATCTTCTTGCAGTAGCAACAAGAATAATGCAAGGTCATTTCTAAAGTGTTTGCTTTTCTTAGCTTTGTTCACCTTTCCTCTGAGAGAGGGAGGTTATATGTTTGAATTGTGACCCAAATGTCTCCAGTGTGTCCAGAAGCTCCCCTTTAATTACTCAAGTGGACAGATAAAAATAGAGTAAGTGCACAAAGGTTTATGGTTTTCATAAATGCATTCATTGTGGTAATTTTCATTATCCATACCATCTGAAGGCTATGTGCTTTTTAAAGCTAGTATTTTCTAAGTCTGAGGCAAAATGGAACCATAGAAAAGTTAGTTTCAAATAGAAACTGGTGAATTGCTTTCTCTATACTATTACTTTAAAGAGTCTACCTAATAATTATATTTTCAGTCTCTGGGACTTCCTTCCTTTGCTTTGACATGTAGATAATGGTTCTTTCTGTTATGTAGAGCACAGGCTCAGAGTTCATATTCTGCCATGTTAGTAGGCTTTTTGAAAACACTATTGATCTGTAAACCTGGGTCTAGGTAAGTTTTCATTTTAATTAACCTGTGTAATCTGTTTTTGAAAATAAAATTCATCCCTTCATTTGCATTTTAATTGCAGGGTGTACAAAATGTCAAATTTTAATTGGCTTAAGAGAACTATGTACCACAAAGCCTCATGCTAAATGTAACAGAGCTTTACAGGGGACCAGCTGGCCCTCTGTTAAGATTAGGGCTACCATAAATGGAAAAGGTTTAACCCCCCTTTCAGATTCTCCAATATCTCAAAATCAATACAGAAAAGCTTCATAGATGCCCTGATCTTACAAAAGAATGTCACAGATGATTTCTCCAGAGGGTTCTTAATTCGCTGCAGTTACTAGTTATTATTTCTGCACAGTTATAGTACCTACTAGTCCATAAGCAGCTAATGTTGATGGGATAAATCCAGTAGCATTAATATAAGTCTGCACTGAATAGTGGTTGAATGAAAAGTTCCTAAAATCACCTAAATCCTTATGATTGCAAGGAGTTCTAAATCTTCTCAAGTGTTTGTTATGTAAACGATATTGCTAAGCCCAAAACTTTCTAAAGATCTTTATACTTCAGATGTAAATGCTCAACTCCCTTCCCCGCCTTGTTCACAGCTCCCTTTCTGTTTTCTCTTTTCATTCATTATTCTTAATAGCCAGCAGCTTTTTCGAAACCTACTGGACTGAATCCATCTCTTCACTGGGCTCTGACAGATAGGGAGGCTTAAAAAATGCAAAAAGTCTTCAAGATAAGACATCTGAGGAAAAAATATTGTAGATTTTCTTCTGAATGCCTTCTCCAGCATTATGAGCCCAGAGTAAAACATTTCAAGTACAGCTTGGGAGCATGCGTATATTCAGCTGGAGATAGCTCCCTTCTCCTTTGTCTGAGAGCATTTCACTGAAGGCTTCTTAACTTGGAAGCCAATATGACATTTTGACACAAATATACTGTTTCAGCATTTGTCCCAGAATTTAGCTTGTACTCTGCCACCATTAAATATTTGAAGTATTTACATGATGTCAAATTAGAAAAGGCCATTTATTTTATTTATTTATTTATTTATTTTCTTGTTTTACCCCTAGGTTCTTCATAACATTTTTTTCCCTTAAATTCCATATATATGTGTTAGCATACGGTATTTGTCTTTCTCTTTCTGACTTACTTCACTCTGTATGACAGACTCTAGGTCTATCCACCTCATTACAAATAGCTCAATTTCGTTTCTTTTTATGGCCGAGTAATATTCCATTGTATATATGTGCCACATCTTCTTTATCCATTCATCCGACGACGGGCACTTAGGTTGTTTCCATCTCCGGGCTATTGTAAATAGAGCTGCAATGAACATTTTGGTACATGACTCTTTCTGAATTCTGGTTTCCTCAGGGTATATACCTAGTAGTGGGATTGCTGGGTCATATGGTAGTTCTATTTGTAGTTTTTTAAGGAACCTCCATACTGTTCTCCATAGTGGCTGAACCAATTCACATTCCCACCAGCAGTGCAAGAGTGTTCCCTTTTCTCCACACCCTCTCCAGCATTTATTGTTTCTAGATTTTTTGATGATGGCCATTCTGACTGGTGTGAGATGATATCTCATTGTAGTTTTGATTTGCATTTCTCTAATGATTAATGATGTTGAGCATTCTTTCATGTGTTTGTTGGCAGTCTGTATATCTTCTTTGGCCATTTATTTTTAATGGTCTTTAGAAATGTGGCCATTTATTTTTAATGCTCTACCTTATTTCAGAAGACTGGATTCAAGTAAGTGCTACTTTCCTGAATCCAATTCCTTTTCAACCTGTATCTCTTTTATATCAGAAACATTCAGTGATTTCAAAAGAAACTCCTTACGTTGTAATGATATTCAGTGAAATAGGAAATAATGTTATAGTCTCAGATGAAAGATTTTTCCCAAGCAGGAAATCTTTGCCTTCCCCCCTGCCACCTCCCAGCCCCTGCCCTGCAGTATTTCTAGATATTGGTCCATCTTGATAGATCTTTATAATAAACTTTTAATTATCATCCTGTCACCATGCTTCTTAATGTTAAATTCTTATAAAAATGGTTTGATTTAGGGATTATAATGAGAAAATTTTGAACTAGAGATACTGGGGTGATCCCTCTAAACCAATGGACAGCATTTCTTGCCAGTAAGTTTAGTGACATCTCCTACTCCCCCAGAAATAGGGTGCTGAGATGTCAGTCTTCGAAAACATCAAGAAAAAAAAGCCAAATTATAAATTAAATATCTGTGTTTTGTTAACAGCTTGAACTTAACAAGACCACCAGGGGGAGCAAACTACTGGTCAAAGGAAGTAAGATACAGTTTCAGACTTTTAATAGAAAACCTAACTTGAGAGAGCAAAATTACACCGGAATTGGTGAGAGTGAAAGCAAAACAACATGACTCAAACTTACACAAACATCTAACTCTCTAAAATAATATTAAAATCAAATTGTTTTACTTTAGTTACTGGAATAAGTGGCTATGCCAATACTGCATATTTTATTTTCTTTGTAAATATTTTTCTAGTGAGGTATCCTATCTCCTGCAAACCTGATCATCTGCATGCTAAGAACACTTTGGAAAATACAAATGATTCTACAAATTTAATGATGTAACACGTGCCAACTCCGTATAATTATAAATAGAAAAAAAATTGGCAGTATGAGGGTCTGCCTGCTTGAAAAAATGCAGTATAATTTACATGTAGAGGGAAAAGTCCTCAAAGATTTTCCACTCAAATTAAGGGGAAATAACTTATTTAAAGAAAAAAAAAGTGACTTCTAAGCAATCTGTGAGCCAGTACTCTTAAGTCCTATGACTGGGATTTTTCAAGAAGTCCTTCATGGAACAAGAAATTATTTATAAAGCATTTTTAAACAACTGTTGACAAAGTTATAAGTCATATTGAGTTTATAAATTTAACAGAAAGCATTTTGAAGAAAACAACTTGTATCAGTGTTACTGTGAATATTTCATATTAGAATAGAACAGAATAAAATCTAGATTTTATTTAACATGAGACATTTATTGACTGCATACTGAATATATAATACTAAATAAAACTATTTTGACCCCATTCTCCTGGGTGTAATGGGAAAGGAAAACATTAAATACACAATTACTCCAATATATGGTTATATAGCATAAAGTTTTCCTAATGGGAGAGTATAATGGGGATTCTAACTTTGGTTAAGTACTTAAGGAAATCTTCTCAGAGGAATATGTGATGTGGTAGATACTAAGAGTTAATGAGAATCGTAGGACTGGAGACAGGGAAGAAAAAAGAATAATTTGGTTGGAAACTGCACCCTTGTGAGCTGAACAGAGAAGAACTGAGAGACACCTAATGAGTCAGGAGTTGAGAGATCAATGGACGCAGGTCAGTGGAGGTGAAGCTGGAAGAACTGTGGCATCAGATGAATCTGAAAAGATTTTCTAGGCCATGTTGAGGATTTTAGATATTAATCAGAATACAATGGAGCCTGGAAGGATTTTGTGCTGGAGAGTGACATGATCCAGGTTAGGTTTTGGGAAGATCATATTAGTATATGTGTGGGAAAGAATTAGAGTGAAAATAAAGGTGAAGCAGGGAGACCCGTTAGAAGCCCTTTGCGGTGATCCAGGTAAGGAATAATGATGCATGGAGTTAAGGTGGAGACAGTGAAAATGAAGAGAATCACATATATCCTTTTGGAAGTAGAATCCAGAGGATTTGGTAGTAAACTGAACATAGAGAATGATAAAGAGGGAAAAGACAAGGCTAGGAAATGCCCTTTAATAATACAACAAAGACTGGGAAGAAACAAGTTTTACAGAATGAGATTAATAATTCATGTTTTCAAATATTTGAATATTCAGAAGTTTGAAGTTCTTGTGAGCCGTCCAAACTGACATTTAAGATGCCAAGCTACTCATATATTCTAGCCTCTCTCTATATGTATTCATTAAATAAGCAACATAATTGGAATGGAGATATGGGAGTCATTGGCCATCAGATGGTAACTGAATAGAAAGCATAAGAATTGACAAATAATATACAGATAGAGTGTAGAGTTTGAAGAGAAGAGAGCCCAAATACTTAACACTGAGAAACCTGATTATTTAAATAGTCTGAATAACTGAGAATCTTGCCACAGCAATTGAGGAGGTGACATCAAGACAAGGAGAAATCTAGAGATGTGCATATATGAAAGCCAAGAGAAAAGGTTATTTAGGTGCTAAACTTTTGTGGCATGTTTTGGAATATTTTGTTTTTAAGGAGATAACTACATTCAAGGAGGGGCTGACAATTATGATTTAACACTAGGGCTATATTTAGAATTATTCTTTCAAATAAAGTTTATTGTTGATTGTATTTTCTCAGAGAAATAAGAATTTTACTAGTCTTCTTTATTGATGAATTGTGAAAATGTAGACTGTAGAAATATTTGAGTCAATATTCTGGTATTATACATCATTTTGCTATTTAGAAAATAAGGTGAATTAAATACGTGTACCTTCGGTCACTGCCCCTTGGTTCCATCCTCCCTTCAAGAACAATCCAGAATTAAGTAGCTACAATGGCTTTGAGTCCTGTTCAACTTCCCTATGAAATACTGGAAGTGCAAGCTGCCAGCAGTTTCTTTTTTCACTGCCGCTAGGTGGTTCACATTCTCACATGACTGACATTTCTTCCTCTTGTCTAAACCATGTGTCTGTTCTCACTTTATTTGTGACTCTAGTTATTAGCAGATTCTTGACTTCTGTTCATTCTACTGTTATAAGTACACTTGAGTTTGGATAATTTCTCCAACTTACCACAGGTTAGTTCTGTGCAGTATATTGGAGTTATATTTGAAGACATTGAATGACTTCCTGTTACACACCAGAACATCATTTACTGCAGCTGATATGGTCCTGCCCAGGTGTGCCATACTTTTTCATATGAAGTTGCTGTCTGTCTCTATCCATTTAACTCTTACACATACTTATCCTCCTCTTTATTTAGCTATCTTAATCCCTGCAGCTCAGGACACGGATATCTCACCCAACGTTTTCTGTGTATTTTTTTTTTTTTCCAGTAGCTTAGGGAGGCCTGTTGTACAACCTTACGATATGAAGTTCATAAGAAAGCTGTGCAGATAATTCCATCACCACGTATCTCTGAATAAGCTCTACAATATAGTTGGTATATCACAAAACCTTTCAATGTGATGTGTACTTTTTGCATCTGTAAAGTTTTGTCATGGTGAACTGTGGCTGCTAGTAATAGCTAAAAAAAAGAAAAGCAAAGAAAAAAGCAACTGAGAAAAAACTGGGAAACATTACTGATACAACATTTCCTTCCTTGGGTTATGTCCAAGATCCTGTCCAGTCAATGAAACCCTTAAATCTGGAGTTTAATTTTGAGCTCATTTTAGTGTCAGTTGGACATATTGATTTTGATTTGGTTTTTCCATTTTGAAATATTATCTTTTGTGCTGATGTAAGAGCTATATATAAGGACTCTTGGTAGAAAAATATTTTCTTCTTCGATTGGAGCAATTTTGCTCTTACAGGTTATTTTTTTCTTTTCTTTAAATGTAAAATTACTTGGAATGTCATCTTTGGCGTCAGGCAAAACACTGTGAAAAAAATATGCCAGTCTTAACCACAAGGCTTTCTAGACAGGAAGCCTTTTGTTCTGATAGACTGGGAGTCCTAAAAATGAGTTCACAGCAAATGCAAAGCTTATAAAAAAATCTGTGTGACGTTGAATCTGAGGTAAAATTCTATAAAACCATTAGGATTTACCTGTTTAACCTAGGATACTGAAAGGTACTTCCTTCAGCTGGTAAATATTGTCAATTAATAATATAAACATCCATTTCTGTGATATAGCTAGACTGTAATTAAACTCCCAAACTTGTTTATAAAACCTGTTATTTATGGTTTTAATGATACGGTGATCTTCCCTAGCCTTAGTTTCCGAAGTATCCTCTTATTGGCCAGTGTATTAAAAAGGGGTGGATGGGGGAGACACCTGAACTACGACCCGATTCACTAGCTGAATTAGAAGAGAATTTTCTCTGAATTTATAACATGGTTAATTATTTTATATTCCACAAGCAACTTTGTGTAATGACGACACTTAAGAAAGAGGCCAGGGCTTCCCTGGTCGCGCAGTGGTTGAGAGTCCGCCTGCCGATGCAGGGGACACGGGTTCGTGCCCCGGTCCGGGAGGATCCCACATGCCGCGGAGCGGCTGGGCCCGTGAGCCATGGCTGCTGGGCCTGCGCGTCCGGAGCCTGTGCTCCGCAATGGGAGAGGCCGCAACGGTGAGAGGCCCGTGTACTGCAAAAAAAAAAAAAAAGAAAGAAAGAGGCCAGTACACTGGGTATTGATAATAGACAACGTGACAAAGAAGACACATAAGATAAAGTAGTAGTCAATATTCTCCAGAGAAGCAGAACTAATAGCATGTGTGAGCATGTGTATGTGTGTGTGTAAAAGAAGGGGAGGGGGAGAGAGAGAGAGAAAGAAGACACATAAGATAATGTATCTAATAGCATGTGTGAGTGTGTGTGTGTGTCTGTGTGTGTATAAGAGAAGGGTGGGGAGAGAGAGAGAGAAAAATTTATTTTAAGGAATTGTCTCATTGTCTCACATGATTGTGGATACCAGCAAGTCCAAAATATGCAGTGTAGGTCCGCAGGCTAGAGAAGCAGGGAAGTGTTGCATTATGAATCCAAAGGCAGTCTGCCAGCAGAAATCTCTCTTGAGGGAGGTGAGTCTTTTCCTCAAGTCCTTCAACTGATTGCATGAGTTCCACTCACATAATGGAGGGCAGTCTGCTTTACTCAAGGTTACTGATTTAAATATTATTCCATCCCAGAAATACCTTCACAGAAATATGTAGAATGGTGTGCGATCAAATATTTGGTACCGGGCTTCCCTGGTGGCGCAGTGGTTGAGAGTCCGCCTGCCGATGCAGGGAACACGGGTTCGTGCCCCGGTCCGGGAAGATCCCACATGCCGTGGAGCGGCTGGGCGCGTGAGCCATGGCCCCTGAGCCTGCGCGTCCGGGGCCTGTGCTCTGCAACGGGAAAGGCCTCAACAATGAGAGGCCCGTGTACCGCAAAAAAAAAAAAAAAATTGGTACCACAGCCTAGCCAAAATTGACACATAAAATCAACCATCACAGATGGTCTTCACAACTTCTTGAATAGGAGAATATTTAGCAGAAAACACACATTTTGATTAAATTAATTATTCCACAGTGCACTGTTTCTCCTACCATTGTCTTGTGGCCAGAAAATTCAGATATATTCTGCAAAAGGTTTAGGAATCCTGCTGAGAGAAACTTAGTATATGACTGTGTAGAAACTTCACTTGGTTTGGGATTAATGCAGCCAACCAGTGAGTCAACCTCTGAAATTTTTAACTTTGGACATAAAAATAAATACCAGTTGAAAAGGTTTTTTTCTGTAGGCTAAGCTAGCTTTCTACATGTGCTGCTACTGAAGTTACAAGGGAGAATCTGAAAAGCGACATTGAGACATGTGAAAAATGCCTTGCATTTAGATCCAATTTACTGATAACCTATAACTAATCTGTTACACAGTACCTTTTCAAAGACTGGGAGCCCTTTGACCCTGGTTATCACTGATACTGAAATAGCAAATAACTAGAGTAGACAAGCTCTGTTATGCATAAAGAGAATAGAGAACTGAATAATACAGTGCATTTTTTATATACATAAAAGCCTACAGAGTGTATTTTAATTCTTTTGTCACTAATTTTTATAAGTCAGGGTTTTCAGGCTCTACCTATTTCTTGAATTTTTAAAGCTGTTTTTGTAAAAATCAGTATAGTAATATTAAATATACAGAAAATTGGAAGTTCAAAATTAATTTTTTACAGTTACTAACTTTCCTTCTGATATTTTTATATTCATAATTTTTGTTGTACTAAAATGGTTTCAATAATATATGATTTATAATTTTGCATGCTGCTTTTAAAAACTTATCATATAAATACTTTTTTATTATACAGTGTCTAGCACATGCTAAAGACATTTGCTAAATACATGAATAAATTAGTGAATATAGTTATTGTAGGCAGTGCATGTTGAAATTCACCATAAAAGCTATTTTTTAAGTTTTGGCTTATTTATTCAAGCAAATATTCCATAATTATATAATTATTTGCATATTAACCAGCATTTAGGTTATTTTCAATATTTTCTTTTATAAATAACGTGATGAGCATCTTCAAATGTAAAGATTTTTCTGCTTTCAATAGTTTTTCTTAGGTATGTTTGTATAAGTGATAATACATGGTCAAACAATTTTTCTAAGAAAAAACAATTTACCTGTTAAGGTCATTAGAGAAATGACAGATTCCTTATATTATAAAATTTCAGGTCAAAAGATGTTTTATTGTTGTATAAAGTGAATAATGTTCAATATAAGAAAAGATATACTTGCAGGAATACAAAAAGCAGTGGAAAATAGAAATACATATCCTATTCCTTTCTTTCTGATATTACTCAGATATCTCTTATAGTCCCAGCATTCCTTGTACCTAACTTCTGGGGTTTGGAAGCTCAAGCAAACAGAAGCAACAGAATTTTATAAAACATTTCAAAACCAATTATTTAGATTTAACTATTGCTTTGGATTACCCAAACCACAGCTTTTCTTCATACAGAGACTTAATAGTTGGCAGTATTGAAAATAAGTGGGAGAAGAACACTGGGGTATGGTAAGTACATGTTAAATAAAGTTGATTGGCTTGGATTTAAATTACATAATTTAGATTTACTCGACCAAGAATTCACAATAAAGATAAGAATTTTCTGGGCATCTATTATTGTTCTTTCTTTATTTGTATTTGCAATAGAATATTCCTCAGAGAGAAACTAAATGCTAATATAACTAGTGATGCATTCTTCAGGCCCCAAATAGACGTACATAATATTAGAAAAGTGCTACCTTAGGAGTTTATGTTATACAACGTATAGAAAATATCAACCTGGAAACATAAATAAATTGGAGAAACAATTTAAGGGCAGGCACTAAAAATAAACTTGTCAAGAGAGAATGCAAATAAGTAAAATACCTTTTGTTATTTATTTGTAGTATTAAGAGTTGGGAACAGCCTGAGTCCTACCTCCATCCTTTCTTGGTTGTCCATCTGTGCACTTTTTCCATAGGCCCCAGGAATTTATTTGATGTTCTTTTCCTTTTAAATATTTTTCTTCTTTATTTCCTGAGACTCGTATCCACATGAGGCTGGCTCTCCATTTTTCTGTTGATCAAGATAATCCTCATATTTTTGACTAATCTCTCTCTAGAAAATAAAAGACAATGCAAATATGACATTTAAGGACAGAGAAGTTGCAAAGGTGTCAGGAACCTAATAAAGTTTTCAGTTATTGTTATTGGACTAAAATTCTTGCTATTATTAGATAGTGCTATAAACTTCCTATTATCTAACTTTCTTCTTAAAAAAAAAGATAGCTATAAGACAGGAACAAATATTCATTGTTAACAAAGTGCAGACAGATATGCAACAGTGGTCCTCAAAATTTTCTGTGTGTAAGAACCAGAAGCATCCTAGGGTCCTGCCCCAGGAAATGTGGTCCATGGACCAGCAGCTTCAGCATCATTTGAGAACTTGTTAGAATTGCAGATTTTAAGGCCTCACTCCAGACCTCAATCTGCTTTTTTTTTTTTTTTTTTTTTTAACATCTTTATTGGGGTATAATTGCTTTACAATGGTGTGTTAGTTTCTGCTTTATAACAGAGTGA
>NW_006797936.1:117281-118880 GCF_000442215.2 Lipotes vexillifer | reverse complement strand
TTTTAAGCCCCCCCTCCAAACCCCAACTTTTTTTTTTTTTTTTTTTTTTTTTTTTATCGGTACACGGGCCTCTCACTGTTGTGGCCTCTCTACCGCTGCGGAGCACAGGCTCCGGACGCGCAGGCCCAGCGGCCATGGCTCACGGGCCCAGCCGCTCCGCGGCACGTGGGATCCTCCCGGACCGGGGCACGAACCCGTGCCCCCCGCATCGGCAGGCGGACTCCCAACCACTGCGCCACCAGGGGAGCCCCTCAATCTGCTTTTTAACAAGATTCCCAGGTGATTTCTATGCATGTTAAAATTTGAGACATGCTGTGTGATTCCATTTAAATGAAGTGTCCAGAAAAGGCAAATAGATAGAGACAGATAGTAGATTAATGGTTGTCTGAGGCAGGGGTGGGCATTGAGTTAACAGTAAAAAGATGTGAGGGATCTTACTGGGGTGATGAAAATGCTATAAAACTGATTTATGGTGATGGTGTCACAAGTTGTTAAAATTTCTAAAAATCACTGAATTGTACACTGGAGTGAATCATATGATGTGTAAAATATGCTTAATAATTTTTTTTTGAAAAAGAATAAAATGTCAAAATGCAGATTCCTGAGTCCTACCCCAGATACCACGTGATTCTGTTTTTTTTGTGAACTTCCAATGAGAAACACTGATCTGAATAGTGACAACCCAAACCCACAAAAGCCCACCCCAATCATCAGTTCAGCCTCACTGCTTCTCCTTCACGTGTCCTAAAGAATTCCAGTGTCAGTTGTTTAATTGCCAGGTAATATTCCATAGTATGCTGGTACTCTTTAACTATATCCGTACTGATGGAGATTTTTTTCCCAGTATTATGAACAATGTTTCATTTGCATTTTTTATACATGCCTCTATGTATATTCACAAGTATTTCTTTAGGATGGTTACATAGAAATGGAAATTGAATCTAACAGTTTGAAAATTTTAATTTGTAATAAATACTGTAGAAATGATTTCCAAAAAGTTGAATCACTTTGTCCTCCACCAAAACAGTATACGAATGGCATTTCTTCAAGATAAATGATTAATAAATGCAATCAATCTTTTCCCTTTTGTCCAGGTGTTGGGCAGAAGAACATAATTCATTATTTGAATTTGTATTTCTTTTAATATGAGATTAAGCAAACTTTCAATATTATTCTTATTCAAGTTGTCTAATTTCCTTGCCCATATTCTCTTGGGTTATATGATTTTTGTCATTTATTCATAGAAAATATTAATTGTGGTTAACTAATCCCATGTTTCTTCTAAAAACTAGTACTAAAAATTATTCATCCAGTACTTTATTTACATTTTCACCATGTAAATGGTGCCTTTTATTGTTCCAGTTTTAAAATGTTTATGTAATTGTATTTTTTGTTATTTTGGGATACATAACAGAAAGATAATGGGAAGTTTATAGCACTATCTAATGATAGCAAGAATTTTAGTCCAGTAACAATAACTGGAAACTTTATTAGGTTCCTGAAACCTCTGCAACTTCCCTGTCCTTAAATGTCATATTTGTATGTTAGGGATATGTGTGTGTGTGTGTGTGTGTGTGTGTGTGTGTGTGTGTGTGTATG
>NW_006797936.1:112370-117171 GCF_000442215.2 Lipotes vexillifer | reverse complement strand
TGTGTGTGTGTGTGTGTGTGTATGTATATATATATATATATATATATATATATATATATATATATATATATATGGATTTATTTCTGAGCTTTTTATTTTATTCTGTTAATTTGTGTGTTCTCTCTCCAGTCCAAGTAGTTTCTGTTATTTCACCATACATTTTAATATCAGATGGGGCTAGTTCTTCCTCACTAAAATTCTTCCACAAATTTTTCCTTTTTCTAGTAAAAAAATTCAGTTTAAACTGCCTTTCAAAAATAAACAATGATTATCTCTCTATTCCAGCCCTTTCTCCTTTTAATTTTCCTTCAGTTTTATAAAAATTTGCCATTAATGAGGTAGACGGTGGTATTAAACACATTTGCATTCCCAACTTTATGCAAAAAAAAATTACGCTATGTGAAGGAAAGAATAAACATGTTTTTAGAAACTTCTATATGTCAGGCACCTTAATAATAGATACTCTCCAAAATAAAAAAAGAAAGAGGGGAACAAACAAAATGAAGGAGAACACTACACTAAAATCTTGGTATCTCAAATCTTATTCTATGATTTTCCTAAATAACTTGGAACCATTAGTGAAAAAAATGTGAGAGGATATCCCTAATATTGAGAAAAATAGGAGGTATTTTCTTTATTTAGTAAATTAAATATATATGAGAATAGACACAGCAATTGGGGAGGAAATCAGTTGAAGAATACCAATACAAGTAAGGTTATTCTGAATCTTCTTTTCTTTCTCTGTAGATCCCTTTCACTATCATTCACATGATTATCGTCATCTGTCCAGAAATGTTGATATTTTTCGGAGATCAATCCTTTCTTCTGTTATCTCCTTTGGGTTTTGCAATCAATTGCCTTTAGGGGCCAAGCTGGTTAACACAAGGGAGTAGAGCAGGCTGTACTATGTTTACCTTGATAGTGCCTGGTGAGAACTGGGACCGTTAGAGAGGGCCTGCCCCATAAAAGAATGCTTAAATGCAGATATTTAATAAACACTCTACTGACAAAAAACCTACCTGGCAACTTTTTTTTTTTTTTTTTCCTGGGAACTTTTTATGGAAGGGCCCAGCACACTTTTCTCAGGCCTCATTAGCCAGAATTAGATCACATGCCCATTCCTGGACTAGCAGAGAGCAAGGGAAGTCAATCAGTCCTACCCTGGGGGTGGCGTCCTCATGGAGGAATGTGGCTGTAAGCAGGAGGATGGTACTTACCTGAGTAAACTGGGCCTCTCACTGTTGTGGCCTCTCCCATTGCGGAGCACAGGCTCCGGACGCGCAGGCTCAGCGGCCATGGCTCACGGGCCCAGCCGCTCCGCGGCACGCAGGATCCTCCCGGACCGGCGCACGAACCCGTGTCCCCTGCATCGGCAGGTGGACTCTCAACCACTGCGCCACCAGGGAAGCCCCCTGGCAACTTTTGAATCTCAACTTTCCTGGTCACCTGTTCCCAAGTCTGCAATTACCATTTCTGGGCAAATTACTCCCAAATCTGTATCACTAATCCAATTCTCTCTTAGCTTCAAATCAGCATGTCCAACTCTCTAAACATAATAAGAGAGGCACCCAAAACTGCACATAGAAACCACACTGATTTTCTTCTTGTCTAAATTTGCTCCTTTTCATATATGTCTAATGTGCTTTTAATGTTAAAAGCAGAATCTTGAAAGCCAACCGTGACTCTACTCCATCACTTATCTCTAAATGAGCTACAAGTCAAATACAAATCACCTCCGTGATATTGCTAAAGTCTGTTTTTTGTCCCTATTCCCACTTCACTCTCTTAGTTCAGCTTCTCATAATATGTTTGCTCTGGATGATTGAAACAGCCTCCTAATTATATCCACAATTTACTAGTGTTATATTTCAGATTGTCTTCTGTACTTTTATAATTTTCTAAAATAAAAATTTAATGAAGACACTTCTTGCAATTCTTGGTGACTCATTGGACTTTGGGCACATGCTTCTTGGTCTTATCTCGGCATTTTTCCAGCCTCCTTGCTCATCACTTCCCTTATCCTATCTTCCTGTGCTACTTTTCTCACTCATCATTCACCTTCCTGTATTGAATTGTGCACTTCAAAACCTTTGGTCATGATAGTCCTTTAAATTCCTGGTACTTTCCCCTAGTACCCCTTTGCTTTCCACATGGCTAACTCCTATTAATACTACAGGACTTAGCCCAGTGTAATTTACTCCAGGAAATTCATAGTTTCTTATGTTTAGGCTTATTTTAACATGTATCGTATGTATCTTTTTCTTCTTTTTACTTGTCTTTCTCCCCTTTCTCCTCTGAGCATCTTAGTGGCTTAGTCTTCCTGATTTTTCACACCTATAACATTTATCTCATACATGGTAGATATTTAAAAAATACTTGTTTAAAAACATGGATGAATAAGTGAATGAATGACTGGATAGAATAGGCAGTAACCTAGAACTTGAGAAATGCAAACATAATTTAGGAACAAGGGTAATGCTGGTAGTGCCAAGTTTTATTGACTCTTTCACGTAAGAAGCATCAGAAATATTTGATACAAAGAAACATGAAATAATACAAATAATGTTTCAGGAGAACGATAGTAAAATCTGAATTTTTGTATATAAACTGCATGACTAATATGTCCTGAAACAGTGTTTGGAAAGAAATATTTTTTGTTTATCTTTTGTCGAAATATCAATACTAGAATAAAATCAGACTTAAGTATATTAAGATTTATTTCAGAAAAACTCCAATACCTGTGAGCATGCAGCTTCTAATAAAGAGTTACATCCAATGTTTGGTCATGAAATTAGTAATCAGTTTCAGATAAAATTTCTGTCAGTGTGAGATTCTGCCAGCATGTGCTCCGTGTAGATATTGAGAGTGTCATGGAATACTCTGATGTTTTCAGTGTGAGAATTTTAGGTAGATTCTGTTTTAGGTGACTAGTTTCATACCAGGTTTTATTGTTTAACTATTTTTAATGGAATAATTTAACCAGATTAATAATTACTGTATTATGATGAAGTTCATTCGTTTGGTAATTCACTTGAATTTGATTTCATGTATCCCTTGAGTTTGTTATGTAAATAAAAATCTTAATACAGAATTAGGGAATTTGAGTGCTTTTGAACTGAGATCTTTGCATGCAGCCTAAGGTGATGAGCATAGCTCTGTTTTAATCCTTGAGTTAGTTGTCTGTAAACAATAATTTTAGATAAAATAAAATCATTTACTATAAGCTAAGAAGATTAATACTGTAAAATTCCAAGTTCTGAATTTATCTAAAAATACTAAAATTATGGAAAAAATATACCTTTGAAGTTTTTTAGGCAAAAATATCTGAATATTACCAAAGTAGGATATAGGGATGGTATAAGAGCTAACAATTTGAAATGAACTCCTAAAATTAGTAGATGAGGTACGAATTAAAGAAAACTTAAAAGGCTGACAAGGTAAAATCTTGTTTTTAAGAAGGAAACTTCTGTTGGAAATCCAATTTACATTCAGGACATGTGAGGAGCTATACTGCTATTATGCTAGGGCCATGAGTCCATTGTTAGGCTATTTGATAACATAATTTAACCTATTCTAATATGAGGGAGCAAAGTCCAAGGCCAGCTATAATCATGGGCTACAGAAGGGAACAAAACACCCAAAGAATGCCTGCACCTGCAATTTTACCTACAAGTCTAATACTTGGGCTGAAATTTTCCCAGTAATGATTAGGGAATATAATTTGGATAATTCTCTTTGCCTGAAGTTTAGTCAAGAAAAGAAAGACTGAATGGTGGGTACATCTGGCAGCTTCTAACACCTAGTACCATGAAATTACTTCTTTCACTCCAAACTTCAAGGAACCAAGAGGGCAATAGCATAATTCTTGGTATAGAAACCATTAAAATCTAACCAAAGTTTTAAAAAACATTTTTCCTGCTTGTTTAGATAGCAGGCACATTCTATAATCTCTGAAGTTTTGCTTTTTATGTATTAATTTGTAAAGATGTCACTGTAAAAATCCTTGAAAAATACCTGTGGCTCACCTCTTCCAAATTGTATATGTATCTTGTATAAATAATTAAATATATTACAAAATTATAGACATTATATATTTATAATATATAGATAAATTATATATAATAAATACAAAGATATAAATAAAATATAGAAAATATAATACCTTCTTTAAGTCTCATTTAAAAGTATCAAATATTCAAGGACTTAGACTTGAATACAGCTTGCAAACATTTAGTCAAAGGACCATAGGAATAATTGAAAGTAATAAATATCTCATACCTTTATTCAAATACCAATAACAAAAAGATTAAAAAAAATACTGAAGTAAGGTATGACTTACTGAATAAGACACAAAATTATATGTAAGATAGGACAGAAATGAAGAAACATTTGAATGATGTTATGCCAAAGACTTAAAAATAAATATTCTATTTATGAAAAAAGGAAAAATTTTAAAGCATAACATCCTCATATCAATCTTATACCACCTCTTTCATATTTACTTCTGTAAATAAAATCTTCAAGAATATGAAATTATACAAATGAGAACATCATGGTCACTCTGCAGTTAGATACCCTTAAAGTTTTGGTTCTGTTTTCATGTAACTTACGTACAGAGGAACATATTAACTAGTGAGACAGGCCCGTGGCATGAAATGAAACCAGCTTTCCTTAAATTATTCTCCAAGAAATAATTTAAATAATAGCTATCTATATTTACCTTAGCACAAGGAAAAAAGACTTTATCAATGTTTAGGACATATATATATATATATATATATATATATATATATATATATAT
>NW_006797936.1:88563-112180 GCF_000442215.2 Lipotes vexillifer | reverse complement strand
TTTCTTTTTTTTTTTTTTTTTAACATCTTTATTGGGGTATAATTGCTTTACAATGGTGTGTTAGTTTCTGCTTTATAACAGAGTGAGTCAGTTATACATATATATATGTTCCCATATCTCTTCCCTCTTTGTCTCCCTCCCTCCCACCCTCCCTATCCCACCCCTCCAGACAGCCACAAAGAACCGAGCCGGTTTCCCTGTGCCATGCGGCTGCTTCCCACTGGCTATCTACCTTACGTTTGTTAGTATATATATGTCCATGTCTCTCTCTCGCCCTAACACACCTCACCCTTCCCCCTCCCCATATCCTCAAGTCTGTTCTCCAGTAGGTCTCTGTCTTTATTCCTGTTTTACCCCTAGGTTCTTCATAACATTTTTTTTTCTTAAATTCCATATATATGTGTTAGCATACGGTATTTGTCCTTCTCTTTCTGACTTACTTCACTCTGTATGACAGACTCTAGATCTATCCACCTC
The DNA here is from genome assembly GCF_000442215.2 of Lipotes vexillifer. Taxonomy (NCBI): domain Eukaryota; kingdom Metazoa; phylum Chordata; class Mammalia; order Artiodactyla; family Lipotidae; genus Lipotes; species Lipotes vexillifer. The sequence continues at coordinate 111,703 of NW_006797936.1, read as the reverse complement.
ATTACAAATAGCTCAATTTCGTTTCTTTTTATGGCTGAGTAATATTCCATTGTATATATGTGCCACATCTTCTTTATCCATTCATCCGACGACGGGCACTTAGGTTGTTTCCATCTCCGGGCTATTGTAAATAGAGCTGCAATGAACATTTTGGTACATGACTCTTTCTGAATTCTGGTTTCCTCAGGGTATATACCTAGTAGTGGGATTGCTGGGTCATATGGTAGTTCTATTTGTAGTTTTTTAAGGAACCTCCATACTGTTCTCCATAGTGGCTGAACCAATTCACATTCCCACCAGCAGTGCAAGAGTGTTCCCTTTTCTCCACACCCTCTCCAGCATTTATTGTTTCTAGATTTTTTGATGATGGCCATTCTGACTGGTGTGAGATGATATCTCATTGTAGTTTTGATTTGCATTTCTCTAATGATTAATGATGTTGAGCATTCTTTCATGTGTTTGTTGGCAGTCTGTATATCTTCTTTGGAGAAATGTCTATTTAGGTCTTCTGCCCATTTTTGGATTGGGTTGTTTATTTTTTTGTTATTGAGCTGCATGAGCTGCCTGTAAATTTTAGAGATTAATCCTTTGTCAGTTGATTCATTTGCAAATATTTTCTCCCATTCTGAGGGCTGTCTTTTGGTCTTGTTTATGGTTTCCTTTGCTGTGCAAAAGCTTTGAAGTTTCATTAGGTCCCATTTGTTTATTTTTGTTTTTATCTCCATTACTCTAGGAGATGGGTCAAGAAGGATCTTGCTGTGATTTATGTCATAGAGTGTTCTGCCTATGTTTTCCTCTAAGAGGTTGATAGTTTCTGGCCTTACATTTAGGTCTTTAATCCATTTTGAGCTTATTTTTGTGTATGGTGTTAGGGAGTGATCTAATCTCATACTTTTACATGTACCTGTCCAGGTATGGTCCAGGTAAGGTATGACTTACTGAATAAGACACAAAATTATATGTAAGATAGGACAGAAATGAAGAAACATTTGAATGATGTTATGCCAAAGACTTAAAAATAAATATTATATTTATGAAAAAAGGAAAAATTTTAAAGCATAACATCCTCATATCAATCTTATACCACCTCTTTCATATTTACTTCTGTAAATAAAATCTTCAAGAATATGAAATTATACAAATGAGAACATCATGGTCACTCTGCAGTTAGATACCCTTAAAGTTTTGGTTCTGTTTTCATGTAACTTACGTACAGAGGAACATATTAACTAGTGAGACAGGCCCGTGGCATGAAATGAAACCAGCTTTCCTTAAATTATTCTCCAAGAAATAATTTAAATAATAGCTATCTATATTTACCTTAGCACAAGGAAAAAAGACTTTATCAATGTTTAGGACATATATATATATATATATATATATATATATATATATATATATGACCCAGGGCTTAGTGGAGTGCAAGAATGGCTGTATTGTAAAGCTGACTGGGCAAGGGCAAGTGTGTTTTTTTCCGAGGCTTACAAATGCTGTAGCTGTTCTCTCATGCAGCACATTTTCAGTTTCTTCAACAGATCCATAACATATCTTTGCCACCTCAACTGTATCAGTTCAAATGACTTCCAAACAGCCTCTGGATTGCCAACTGTAAAAGATGGGCTTATTTGCTCAATCTCCTTACTCAAGAATATATCTACAATGGATCTGCAATCAACCGCTTTTCTTTTTTTTAACGTAGAAGTTTTCAGATACGGTTAGCTCTGCTATGATGTTTGTTTTGAAACTCAAATTTGTTCCAAAGCAATTGATATATTAAGAAATAATTGGAGCAGAACATGAATTCCACATTTGCCTACATAGTTTCCCCCACAAGAAACACTAGGTGAATGCAAAATGTGCACTCAGCTGAATGGAGTTGTGAAGGAAAAAACCAGACACACATATGCAGATCTCAAATATCCACCAGTTTCCACATGTCTCTGAGACACCTGTTCACATCTGAAGTTACAACTTTCCCTCCTAATTCAGGTAAACCTATTTCATCATTTAACAATAACTCACAAGCTGAAAACATTCTTATGTTCACTGCTACAAGTAAATTTCAGGTATCTTTTTTAAAGATACAGTGCCATATTTATTTCAGGATTTATATATTTCTTCACAATTTAACCTGTTTAGAAAGGTACTACCTCAAGTTACAGCAAAACTGAACGTATCATCAAGAGTAAAATGAACTCTAAAACTGTTGCATGCTATAGTGCCTCCTCAATTTCCACAGAGTGAAAGATGTTGGAAACTGTTTATGGAAAACTTGGAAAAATGCCTGATTCTCTTATAGAAAATTTAGTTATTGTACTTCATAAAATCATTGTCATTGCTTTCTAACTGTTCAAAATGTGCTGTCACAACTGTGCAGCCTATTGTCATCATAAAGGAGCAATAAGAATCTGAAATAGTAAACTGAGATTTCCTGCAAAAAAATTTTTGTAGTTTTCTTCAGTCTTATTGAGATAGCTCCCATTTCCAATGTGCAAAATCCAGAGAAAATTTCTGAAGACAGCAAAATAAAAATAAATATCTGAACTTTTAGATATTTACAGCTAATTTTTCCACATGCTACTGAAAATTCTGGGATATATCACATAAATCTTTAAGTCCTTCTCCCTGTTTATTTTCAATTTAAATGAGACCCACATTACTTGCCAGTTCCAGCTATCATACAAGGATTAAAATATTTTTTAAGGATCTATTATTTAATATTTAAAAAGTAATTGAAAATATAACATCAGTAATCTAAATTTTCACCTCAGGAAACTAGAAAAAGAAGAGCAAATTAACTCCAAAGTAAGCAAAAGAAAAAAAATAGAATTAAAGCAAACTTCCAGTTATAAAATAAATAAACTCTGGGAAAGTAAATGTACAGGATGGTAACTATATTAATAATACTGGATTGTATATTTGTAAGTTGCTGAGAGTAGATCTTAAAAGTTCTCATCAAAAGAAAAAGAAATTGTAACTGTGTAATGATGGATTTTAAAGAGACTTATTGTGGTGATCATTTTGCAGTGTTTACATATATTGAATAATGATGTTATATACATGAAACTAACATAATGTTATATGCAACTGTATCTCAATTTATAAAAAAAGAATTAAAGCAAAAATCAATGAAATTGAAAACAATAAATCAATAGAAAATATCAAAGAAATCAAAAACTGCCTCTTTGAAAAGATCAATAACATTGAGAACCTCTAGTCAAGCTAACTAAAAAAAGAGAGAGGACACTACTAATATCAGAAGTGAAAAGGGACATAACTACAGATTCCATAAACATTGAAAGTATAAAAACGGAATACGAGGGCTTCCCTGGTGGCGCAGTGCTTGAGAGTCCGCCTGCCGATGCAGGAGACGCGGGTTCGTGCCCCGTTTCGGGAAGATCCCGCATGCCGCGGAGCGGCTGGGCCCGTGAGCCATGGCCGCTGAGCCTGCGCGTCCGGAGCCTGTGCTCCGCAAATGGGAGAGGCCACAACAGTGAGAGGCCCGCATAACGCAAGGAAAAAAAAAAAAAAAAAACGGAATACGAACAACCCTATGCCCACAACCTTGATGACCTAGATGAAATGGACCAATCCCTAGAAGGACACATTGTGCCAAAACTCACACAAGAAGAAACAGACAATCTGAATAGGTCTATATCTGTTAAAGAAACTTAAAGAAATCAGATAAATAACTAATAACCTTCCAAAACAGAAAGCACCAGGCTCAGATGGGTTCACTGGTGAACTCTATCAAACATTTAAGGGAGAAATGATGCCAATTCTTTACAATCACTTTAGGAAGATAGAAACAGAGGGATTACTTCCTAACCCATTTGATGAGGCAAGCATTATTCTAATACCAAAACCAGACAAAAAGATTACAAAAAGAAAACTACAGACCAATATCTCTTGTTAACACAGATGAAAAACAATCTCAAAAAATATTAGCAAATTAAATCCAATAATGTATTAAGAGAATTACAGTTGACCCTTGAACAATGTGGGGATTAGGGATGCCAACTCCATGTGCAGTTGAAAATTCATGTATAACTTTTGACTTCACAGAAACTTAACTACTAATGGCCTGCTGTTGACCCGGAAGCCATACCGATATCAGTTGATTAACACTTATTTTGTATGTTATGTGTATTGTATACATATTCTTACAGTAAAGTATGCTAGAGAAAAGAATATGTTATTAAGAAAAATCATAAGGAAGGGAAAATAGATTTTCACTACTATAATATATTGATACTGTAAGTGTACATTGTTTACAAAATGAATTGTCTGTCAGTACTTACATCAATATTGTCTTATATGATACAAAACACTGTAGATGTTATAAGTATTACTAACTCTAGACATCAAAAATAAAAGGATAATGTGAAAAAGAAATTCTTATTTATTTACAGATATAATGATGCATGCACTGATAATGAAGAAGCAGCACTATGACTGCTTCATGGTAGCCTGACTATACACTAATGAATAAATCATTATAAAATTTTTATAACATACACTATTACAATCATATTCATAATACAGTATTGGAAACATTGTTAACTTAAAAAAAAAAGCCACTTGTGATGACTGGCTGATAACGAAATTTCTCCAATTACAAAGAGAGAGAGGTATACTGTATGCTAATGTAGATTTTGAAAGCAAAGTTATAAAACAGTAAGCAAACTAACACATTATTAACTTTAAATATTGCTCACCTTATGCCTGTGTAAGGATAGGCTATCCACTTTTTTTTTTTTTTTTTTTTTTTTTTTTTTTTTTTGCGGTACGCGGGCCTCTCACTGTTGTTGCCTCTCCCGTTGCGGAGCACAGGCTCCGGACGCGCAGGCTCAGTGGCCATGGCTCACAGGCCCAGCCGCTCCGCGGCATGTGGGATCTTCCTGGACCGGGGCATGAACCTGCGTCCCCTGCATCGTCAGGCGGACTCTCAACCACTGCACCACCAGCGGAGCCCAGGCTATCCACTTTAACACAAGTCTTGCACACGATGTTCTACACAATGAATACTTAGGTGATGATGTCACAAAAAATGTCTCATACAGCTCTTGCAGTTACAGTTATTAGATTTTCACACAGACACACATATACACAACAGATAGGTTTATTAACTGAGTGGCATGATGATTATTTACTATTCATTAAGCGGAAGCGGATCATCAGAAAAGATCTTCATCCTCATAGTCTTGAGTGGGCTGAGGAGGAGGAGGAAGAAGAGGGCTTGGTCTTGCTGTCTCAGAAGTGGCAGACGTGGCAGAGGTGGAAAAGGTGAAAGGGCAGACAGGAGAGGCAGACACACTAGGTGTAAGTTTATGGAAATATAATTTCTGCCTGACCTTTTTGCTTTTTTATTTCTTTAAAAATGTTTCTATATGGTACCAATCCTTTTTTTTAAACTTTTTATCTTTATTTTGTTTTTATTTTTTTAATCGAAGTACAGTTGATTTACAATATCATGTTAGTTTCAGGTATACAACAGCGTGATTCAGTCATATATATATATATTCTTTCTCAGGTTCTTTTCCCTTATAGTTTATTACAAAATAGTGAGTAGAGTTCCCTGTGCTATACAGTAGGTCCTGGTTGGTGTATATGTTAATCCCAAACTCCTAATTTATCTCTCTCCAACCCTCCCCCCCTCCCCGGTACCAATCCTTTTTCCACCGTTTGGTTTGCTTTAGTTTCAGTGCCTGTATCATAGAAGGGTCTATGTTGTAAAGGGAGCCCAAAGCATTCTTGAATAATTGGAACCCTTCTTTCTGCCAGGTTGTCTAATGTCAGTTTGTTTTTTGGCACTGCTTCTTCCTCATCATCTGGCACTGGTTTAGAAACACTCATCTTCATCAAGTTTTCTTCTCTTAGTTCCTCTGATGTGGTGTCTGTTAGCTATTGAATTTCTCCAAGATCCATATCTTGAAACCTTTCACCCACCCCCTCTTTTTTGTTCACATCCACAATCTCTTTCAAGATTTCCCTGATTGGCTGTCATGAATCCTGTGAAGTCATTACACAACATCTGGACACAGTTTTCTCCAGCAGAATTTATTGTTTTGGGCTTGATGGCTTTCACTGTTTTTTCTATAACAACATTGGCATCCCCAATGATATAATCCTTCCAGACTTTCATGATGTTCTCTCTGTCAGGATTCTCTTCCGTAGTGTTGACAGTGCTTTCCATAAAATACTCTGTGTAATGAGCCTTTAAAGTCTTTATGATCCTGTGATCTGGATACTGAATTAGAAACTTTATGTTTGAAGGAAAGTAGACCACTTTTATGCCTTCAGTGTTTAACTCATGCAGTTCTGGGTGGCCAGGGCCATTGTTCATTACCAAAAGAACTTTAAAAGGCGTTCCCTTACTGGCAAGGTATTCCTGACTTCAGGGAGAAAGCATCGATGGAACCAATCCAGAAAAAGGGTTCTTGTTGTCCAGGCCTTCTTGTTGCACAACCAAAGGACTGGCAGCTCGTGTTTATCTTTTCCTTTCCAGGCTCTGGTGTAAGCAACTTTATAGATAAGGGTAGTCTTGATTATAAATTGGACTGCATTTGCACAAAACAGTAGAGTTAGCCTATCACTTCCTGCCTTAAATCCTGTTGCTCACTTCTCTTCCTTACTACTAAATGTCCTTTGTTGCACTATTTCTTTTTTTTTCAAAATAGGGCGCTTTCGTCTGCATTACAAACCTATTCAGGAAGATATCCTTTCTCCTCAATAATTTTCTTTTTATTTATTTGTTTGTTTGTTTGTTTATGGCTGCATTGGGTCTTCGTTGCTGCGCACAGGCTTTCTCTGATTGTGGCGAGCAGGCACGTGGGCTTCAGCAATTGTCGCACACGGGCTGTAGAGCGCAGGATCAGTAGTTGTGGTGCACGGGCTTAGTTGCTCCGCGGCATGTGGGATCTTCCTGGACCAGGGCTCAAACCCATGTCCCCTGCATTGGCAGGCAGATTCTTAACCACAGTGCCACCAGGGAAACCCTCAATAATTTTCTTAATGGCGTCTGGGAACTCACCTGCTGTCTTCTGGTTGGCAGAGGCTACTTCTCCTGTTATCTTGACATTTTCTAAGCTAAACCTCTTTCTAAAATTATCAAGCCATTCTTTGTTGGCACTCAGTTCTCTGGCTTTATACCCTTCACCTTCCTTTTGCTTTAACTTGTTATACAATGACTTCGCCTTTTCTCAAATCATATTAGAGTCTATAGGGATACCTTTCTTATAGCAATCCTGCACCCACATAAAAACTGCATTTTCAATATGAGATAAAAGAGTATTTCCCCAAAAGGCAAGCTTTCTGCACCTGCTGGCATAGCTTCAGTGATTGCTTCATGAAATTCCTTTTCCCTTTTTATAAAAACGGTCCTTACATTGGATTCATTTGTCTTGAAATGGTGGGCAACCACAGCTATAGACCTCAATCTACAATACATATCAAGCCATTCAACTTTTTCTTATAATGTCATGACTTTGCTTCTTAGGAGCCCTTCCAGCATCACTAGTGGCACTTCAGATGGGTCCCACAGAATTATTCAAGGTTTATGGTATTGCACTAAACACAATGAAAAATACGTGAGAACCACAAGATATGCATTTTTACTGTGATATGCAGTTTACTGGAGAGAAACTGCTTATGAAAAGATGATTAGCATTACAAAGTGATTTAAGCAGATACAACATTTGAGTTCACCACAGTAGTAACAGGAGGTGGCTACAAGATTATTGCGGTAGTACGGTATGTACCAGAGTTAATTTTGTGCAGTTATAATTCAATACTGAATCTTTACATTTGTTTACATTTCTCTCCACTGCAAATGATACCATGTATGATCTGTAAATGTATAAGTTTTGATGAATTTCAACATTTTGTATTAGATTTGTGTATATTTTATGGTAGTAAATAATAAAAAAGTCTATGTACATTTTATGCATTCATGACATACCTAAAATTTTCTTAATTTTTCCATATTTCCGGGCTGTATGGTTTATCTGAGCTTTTTCAAATCATCGCAAATCTCCGAAATTTGTTTTCATGTATCTTTTGCAAAAATCTGCATATAAGTGGTCCTGTGCAATACAGTCTTGTGTTGTTCAAGGTCAGCTGTATACACCATAAAGTGGGATTTATCCCAGGTATGGAAGGCTGGTCTAACATTGGAAAATCAATTAATGTTATCCACCACATCAACAGGCTAAGAAAGAAAAATTACATAATCATATTAATAGATAAAGAAAACCATTTGACAAAATCCAACACCAGTTCACTATAAAAACCCGCAATAAACTAGGAAAATAGGGGAATTTCCTCAACTTGATGAAAGAATATCGACAAAAAACAGCTAACATCGTACTTAATGGTGAGAAACTCAAAGCTTTCCCACCAAGATCAATTACATGACATGGATGTCCCTTCTCACTGCTCCATTTCAACATTGTACTCAAAGTTCTAGCTAATGCAAGAAACAAGAAAAGGAAAAAAATAGTATATAGATTGGGAAGGAAGAAACAAAATTGTCTTTTTGCAAAAATTCCAAAAGAATCACCTATGCAGAAAAATCCAAAAGAGTTGACGAAATAACTCCTGAAAGTAATGAGTGATTATAGCAAGGTTGCAGGCTACAGGGTTAATATACAAAAGTCAGTCACATTCCTTTATACCGTAAGTAAGCAAGAGGAATATGAAATTAAACACATAATACCATTTATATTAGCACACACAAAAGTGAAACGCATATACAATCTAACAAAATATGTACAAGGTCATATGAGGAAAACTACAGAACTCTGATGAATGCACTAAAAGAAGAAATAAATAAATGAGAAATGTTCCATATTTATGGATAAAAAGACTCAATATTGTCAAGATTTCAGTTGTTCCCAACTTGATATATAGATTCAATGCAATCCCAATTAAAATCCTAAGTTATTTTGTGGATATAGAAAAACTGTTTCTAAACTTTATGTGGAGAGACAAAATACCTGGAATAGCCAGCAAAATAATGAAGGAAAAGAACAAAGTTGAAAAACTGCCACTACCTGACTTCATGACTTTCTGTAAAGCTACAGAAAAGAAGACAGTGTGGTATTGAAGAAAGCATAGGAAAATAGATAAATGGAACAGAACAGAAAATCCAGAAGTAGACCCACATAAATACAATCAACTAATCTTGGACAAAGGAGCAAAGGCAATAAATGCATTGGAGCAAAGATAGCCTTTTCAACAAGTGGTGCTGGAACAATTGGATATTAAATGCAAATAAATGAATTTAGATGCATACCTTACAGAGCTATCTTTTTCCTTTTTCTTTCCTTTTACTTTCAACCTATTTTGTCTTTGAATCTAAAGTATGTCTCTTGTAGACAGCATGTAGTTGGATTTTTTTTTTTTATGAAATGTGCCAATCCCTGTCTTTTGATTGAACTGTTTAGTCCATTTAAATTAATGTAATTACTGATAAAGTACAATTTTTGTTCACCATTTTGCTATTTGTTTTTTCCATATTTTATGTCTTTTTTCATTCTAGTCCTCTAGTACTTTTGTATTTAAATAGATATTTTCTGATGTACCATTTTGATTCCTTGGCTGTTTCTTTTTCTATATTTTTGACAGCTTGCATGGCTATACAAGGAAAGTCTACAGCAAACATAATAATCCATGGGGAAAAAAATAAAAGCTTTTTCTCTAACATCTGTTACAAGCTAAGGATGCCTGCTCTCACCACTTCTATTCAGCATGGTACTTGAGGCCCTAGCTAGAGCAGTTAGACAAGAAAAATAAATAAAATGCATTCAGGTCAGAAAAGAAGCAAAATTATCTCTGTTTTCAGATGGCATGATCATATATGTAGAAAACTCTAAAAACTCAACAACAACCAAAAAAACCTGTAGAAGTAATAAATAAATTCATTAAGGTTGCAGGAGACAATGACATCACCTGGGTGATGGAGTAGGAGACCTCAGCCTATGTGTTCCCACAAAGATCTAAAATGGTTTGGAAGATTTTTTTTTTTTTTCTGGTGGCTCTCAGGGAGAATCTATTTCCTTACAAAGCTCAATAATAAAAGGACAAACAACCCAATTAATAAATGGGCAAAAGATTTTAATTGACATTTTCCAGCAAATATATACAAATGTCTAATAAGCACATGAAAAAATGTTCAACATCATTAACCATTAGGGAAACACAAATCAAAACTCAATGAGATACAATTTCATACTAATTAGGTTGGTTATAAACAAAAAGAGAGATAATAAAAAATGTTGGAAAGTATGTGGAGTAATTGGAACCCTGTACACTGCTGCTGGGAATATAAAATGGTACAGTCATTTTGGAAAATAAATTTGGCAGTTCCTCAAAGGAACAGTTGTAGAGTTACAATATGACCTGGCACTTTCACTCCTAGGTATCAAATGAAGAGAAATAAAACACTGGTCCACACAAACATGGAAATGCAAATTTTATGGCAGTATTATTAGCAATTGCTAAAAATTGGAAACAACCAAATATCCATTAACTGATGAATGGATAAATAAAATGTGATATATCCATACAATAAAATATTGTTCAACAATAGAAAGAAATAAAATATGGTACATTCTACAACATGGATGATCCTTGAAGATATGCTAATGAAAGAATCAAGCCACAGAGGTCCACATATCATATGATCCCATTAATATACATTGTCCAAAATAAGCAAATCTATAGAGATAGAAAGAAGATTGTTTGCCTCGGACTTGGGGGCAGGTATAAGGAATGGAGTGTGACTGCTAGTGGGCATTATTTTCATTTTAGGGATGATGAAAATGTGCTGAAATTTATTGTGGTGATGGTTGCACAACTTTGTAAATATACTAAGACCACTAAATTGCACACCTTAATATGGTGAATTTTACGGTGTGTGAATTATACTCAATAAAGGAATTATAAAAAAGTAATTGAGCTGCCTATTTGAAAGGTACCACATAGAGAATGAGTTTATATTAACCTAATTGGAAACTGTACAATAAACTTTAAGATTTACTTCACAATCATGTAAATTCCTTTTTTGGGGGGAAAGCTATTTTACTGTCTATTAGAATTCAGTGAAAATATTTTTTCTGATACTCTGTTACTCATCTCTTCACTTAATCTAATATTATTATTCCTATTTACACTCCCTAATTTTTCAATTAATTTGTAAAGATCACTGCCAGTTGTTAGTGTTACCGTATTTGTCAAATGAAAATACATGACACTATTAAATTCAAATTCAAGATAAATAAAAAATATTTTTGTCACGTAAGTTATGTTCTGTGCAGTATTGGGGAAATACTTATAACAAAAAAGTATTTGTTGTTTATCTAAAGTTCAAATTTATCCAGGTGTCATACATTTTATCTGAAACCTGCCAATTGTTTATATAAGGATAAAAATAAACTTGAGAACCAGTTGTAAAAAGTTGTGTATTAGTATGGGACATGCCAAATTGTTGCTTTACAAATAGTTTGCAGAGGTCTCCATTACCATAATTAATTGAAAAAGATAGACAGTTTAGATGTTTATAAGAGAACTTTCAACTTCACAAAGGAAGGGAAATACCATACTGTGACTTTTTAACTACTTACTTCTACCATGACTGAAACTCACAAAAACATCAGGGGAAAAGAGCAAAGTTTTAAATAAAATCCGATCTTCACTCGTACTTGGCCCAATGATGGAAAGCATTCCTTCAACCCTACCTTCACATCTCCCAGAGTGTTTTTTTGTGTACTATTTGGAACTATTTTGAATAGAATACAGATGCTTGGATATTTATTGGGTGGAACATTTTATAGCCACATTATTCCATTATATATATAACCAGGGCACATTGGATCATACTTCTCATCCTGAGGCCTTTTTCTAATCATTTGCTATAATTTCAAATGTCTCATCTTTCTTTTAGCTTATTGCATGCAATGATGGGTATTGCTTTTCTAATTAGTAGGGTTATTTACCATGGAAGATACGAAAACTGCCTTTTTTTTTATATCTTGAGAATATTGGGAAATGACTGTCTTATAGCAAGAGTCACATTTGCCTACTGACTCTATGAACCCTCTAATTTTTCCTCCTTATTGAATCATTAAAATAATCACAATCCAGACAACTTGTATTTGTCTAGGCACAAGGAAGCTGTTTGCACATTATTGGATTAATATATAATATTAATATATATATTGGATTCATATATATATTAATATATAATTGGATTAATAATAAGATAATGCCTTTCAGCTATTTTCATTTGGGGATTCAATTTTATTAGGGAGAATGTAGGGAGAAACATACGGATCCATTTCACAAAGTGTCTTGGTTTTTATTCATTTTAAAATCAGTACAGTAAAGAAAATTACAACTTTTTAGAGCACTGTGGTATTGTTTAAACTGTTATTAGAGGTTCATGATTCAATTTGTGCTCTTGCTATTTCCATCTATATGACTTAACTAAATTTATCATAGGTTTCAAGCAATGAAAATTAATGAAGATCATCAAATCTATCACATACCAAAATGTGTTTGCCAGGGTCTTGCTACCCATATATTTTGACTACAGAGTCTATTTATGAACAACTTCTATTAACTTACTGTACTACTATACTGAGAAACACTCTTTGGGGAAAACAAATTTCACTCAACTTTACTTCCATTTAAAATTGGCTGTAATATCAGCTATTTTATTTCTGTCAGTAATATCAACTGTTTTATTTCTGTCAGTAATATCACCATTCTTCTATTTCGAAGGTACAAATTTTTATGCTATTGTAGACACTAAGGAAGAAAGACTAGATCTTAAAATCAAACTCTGTCCATTGACTATATTTCCCAATTCCATTGAGTCCATTTTGCAGAATACACACACACAAATGTCATAAAAAGCATTATTTTTCTTTTGATAGAGGTGGGAAAAAAAATATCATCCTCAGTGCATGTGCTAATTCCAGGAGCAAAATTACCTACCATTAGTTTTTGAGACTATTTATTAATAGAATTAGGGTGTATAGTATATCATCAAGAAACAACCAACATAAAAGATACTTAATATAAATAAGTTACGTACTGTCGGGCATGTCAGTTAAGAAACTGACACACATGATTATAAGTGTTTATTCAATACTGCCTAGGGCAAAGAAACCTTAGCTAATAAATACAAAGAGAAGAGGTCACACAAAGCAGCCAGCCTCTATTTTCTTTTCTTTTTAAAGAATCAGTTTTATTTCTTTCTTTATTTTTGGTTGTGTTGGGTCTAGGTTGCTGCGCGAGGGCTTTCTCTAGTTGGGCCGACGTGGGGCTACTCTTCGTTGCGGTGTGTGGGCTTCTCATTGCCATGGCTTCTCTCGTTGCAGAGCTTGGGCTCTAGGCACAGGGCATCAGTAGTTGTGACACGTGGGCTCAATAGTTGTGGCACACGGGCTTAGTTACTTTGCGGTATGTGGGATCTTCGTGGACCAGGGCTCAAACCCGTGTCCCCTGCATTGGCAGGCGGATTCTTAACCACTGCATCACCAGGGAAGTCCCCAGACTCTCTATTTTGAAGTTTCAGTTTCTATCACCATTTCAATCAGACATGTCTGCTTTGCTCCTATCCTTGCCAAATTCACATCTGACTATTAATTTATTTCCCATGTATGTTTTCAGATTTTGGACTGGAGCCCCAGAGCAAGGACAAATTTACATACTTTCTTCAGACTGTTTCTCCCATTTTAGCTGAGTTTTGTTTTTGTTTTTCTTTTTCTGGAACTTATGTTGATCACCTGATTTCGTTTTTCAGGGCCTAATCTCTCTTTGTCTTTAAATGTCAAAACTATGACCATATTCCAGAAGGTGATGATCTTAGCAATATGACTTTTAGGTTAAAATGAGGCTGTCCTCCAACTTCACCAAAGTTACTATATTACAGCAGTCATTTGAATTTTTTTCTTTTTACTTGAAATGGTCAAAGTCTTACATACTACACATATTTCTCTTCCTCCCTAAAAAAAAAATAAAAAAATAAAAAAAATTAGAAACAAAGCAAACAGTGACAGAAAACCAACCAATTTATTGTCAGCTCATTCTTTTATTGGTTTCTATTATGGCATAGCAAATTACCCAAAACTTGGTTGCTTAAAAGAATAAATACTTATTATCTCATATAATTTCCAAATGTTGGGAACCTGGGTGTGGCTTAGCTAGTTGGTTCTGGTTCAAAGTCACTCATGAAGTTGTAGTCAGGATATTGGCAGGAGCTGTAGTCATATGAATGCTTGACTGGGGTTGGAAAGTATGCTTCAAGAAGGATCATTCACATGGCTGTTGGATAGAGGCTTCTTTATCTAGCTGGCCTCCAAAAGGCTGCTGATGACATGACAGCTAACTACTCTGAAAAAGAAAGCAAGGACGAATACACAGTCATTTTATGATGTAGTCTCAGAGGTGATGCACTGTCACTTTTACTGTATTCTATTGATAAGAATACACTTAGAGAATCATTAGGTCTCAAAGAGAAGGGAATTAGGCTCTACCTCTTGAAAGGAGGAATATTAAAGAATTTGTGGGCACTATACCCTCTATTATCTGGAGTGCTACTACAGACCCCAGGCAAATCTCTCTGACTCTAAGGTCTTCTTTCTTTAAGTCCAGTTGGCAGAGAGTACCAAATTATCTTTCCTCATGTTACTTCACTGCTTAAGAACTTAAAGAAGTTTCCTGTAACTCCTACATCAAGTTGACTCCAGTGTCTAAGTTCTACTGTTGGTCATAACCTTTTAAATTATAAAGACTAACTCATAATATGAGCTGAATCTTGTTATAAAATCTCATTTCACATTCCAAACATTCTAGACTTACAGATTGGACAATTTCCACAGTACACTGCCAAAATCAGACTCTGCCTTCTATCTTAATATCATTCCCCTCCCTCCTTTCCCTTTAGCCCACTCAGATCCTCTTACTTTTCCAGACCTAGCTCAAGTGCTATATCCTAAGACCACACTTGCCATTCTCTCACTAACCTCACTCCCCACTTTTCTGCTCTGAGACTACATTCTGTTACCATAAGTACTACATGTTCTAGCACAGAACTATTCTCAAATTGTTTCAGCTATGGTTCTGTTGTTCCCTCCAGCCAGATCATAAGCTTCTCATGGAAAAGAACCATTTTTCATCCTTTTCAGTTCCCATAGACCCTTACAGAATTTGGGAAATATAGGAGGTTCTCAACAAATGTTTGTTCTTATATTTCTCTTGAATATCAGATTAAAGAGTGTTTCTGATATACTTTATGTAAAGTGCCTAACAATATAGGAACAAGAAAAAAAGAAAAAGACCCTACCTTTTTTTTCCTGTATATGTATTCCTTCTTTTTTTCTTTGCTTAATATAGGAATTCATGATATCCAGCCAGAAGTTATCTTATGAATCCAGACAGTTTAAAATTGAAAAATAATTCATGGTAGCAAAAAATTCTGTTTGCAAGCATGAAATTCACAATATTAGAATTTATATTATGATTATACCAAAATAACTTTTCACTCTCACTTTTCTTAAAACTATGATTATTAGCATAAAGGAAATGTAAAGAATATATTATTACTTCTATTTTCTCTGGACACTTTAAAATGTAGACAATTTGATCTTTAAAAAGCATTAATTTTACCTAGATTAGTTTTTTCTCAGTTCAAAGGGAGTTCTTCTGTGAAAAATGTCTATTTCTCCAGAGTCTTTTTGAGAACTTTTGAAAAGTGTTACCTACCTGTAGTGTTATTTTTTTGGAAAAAAAATTCAACTAAATACTGCATTTTATATTTTTACTTGTTCTTTTTAAAATTGTTTAAATCTTTTTCCTCTATGTGAGTGGTAATTAGAGAGAGGAACATTTTTTGACATAATTTTGGTTTTTAAAAACTTTTTATAATGAAGCATTTTTAAAACCACTTTTGAGGTATGATTGACATAGAAAAAGCCATATGTATTTAATGTGTTACAACTAGATGAGTTTGGAGATAAGTATGCATTTGTGAAATCCTCATCACAATCTATGCCACAAACATAACCATCTCTTCCAAAAGCTTTCTCCTACCCTTTTTCTTTTATTATTATTGTTATTATCATTATTATTATCACTTTGTGATAAGAACCCTTATCATAAGAGCTGATGAAACATTTAAAGTGTAAACAAAAAATGATGAGACGAGTATAATGAACCTCCATTTACCTGTCGCTCAGCTTCAACCGTTATCAATATTTTGCTAAATATTTTTTAGCCTCATATCTTCCCTACTCAATGAAGACATTATGATTATTTTTACAGTAGACTTCCATTGTTGACCCAAATGGTTTGCTGAGCTTTGGAATGTTGAAAAGATGGGTCTTCTCTCTCCTGTGTCTATATGAAATGGAATGTGAGAACCCTTTCATCGTGCCTTCACTTCCTTACCTTCAGATGAGGAGTTTTGAATCCTGGAGAGGTTCAATTTCTAACTTCTTTGTGGTCAAATAACTGGTTTGCAAAGCTGGAAGGAGAGTCTAGATTTTCTGCCCTATTATTTTTTGCTTCCTATTGCTCTGGTCAGGAGATTTAGAAAACTTCTCCAGCAGAATGTGGCTTTGGAAATAAATAGAAGAGACATCATTGGAGTCACTTAGCTACAGTTACCTAAGTTCCCCACCCCAGCTGTCCTTTAATCAGTAGTTTACAAAAGTTAAGACAATTATATGTCTTTTTCTCCTTTGTGTTTGTAGCCTCTTTTCTCTTTTTGGTAACATTTTTCCAGTTGACTCTATTGGGTACTTTTTATACCATTACATAATTTCTGAATTATGCAGATCGATTTTAAGATTTTATACATATTGGTTTTTTTCAATTCTAATTCCATCAGCTCACATCTCTAGAATAACACCAAATAAGACAACATCTTTCTCTTGTTCCTAATTTTACTTTTATTATTTGACCCTTAAAATGATGCTAAATTTATTTATACATTCGTATATAAAATTGTGTCTATTCTTCATGTTTTATTAGGAGTTTTCATGTGGAATAAATATGAAGCTTTTATTAAATGCTTTTCAACATCCACGGAATTGATTGTATGATTTAATATTTAAATTTAGTAAATTTTATTACTAGACTATTATCACTGCATTCCTGATATATAATCTGTTTTTCATTGTATATTGTTCATTTATTGCTTTGATTAAATAGCTTTGCTAATATTTATTTATGATGCTTACATTAATATTTGTAGATAAGTGGTTTTAAAAAAATGATTGTATTTGTTAAATGTTTTGTTGTTAGCAAAAATTTATATATCACTGTGTACCAGGTACTGTTCTAAATGCTTTACAAATACACTCATGATAGGCCTATGAAGGAAATACTATTAGCATCCTCGTTTTGCAAATTATAATATGGAGGCACAAAGAGGTTAGGAAACTCTAGTAAAGCTAGTTGAAGATAGGTTTTGAACCCAGGCAGTTCACAGGTGAAACAAGAAACAGATTTTCTTCTTTCTTTCCACATACATTTGAAAGACTTAATCTGTACAATTGCTTGATATATGTTTGGAAATAATAATTCATTAAAATTTTCATTAAGGCAATGAGCATATTCATATTTTCACAGAAAAAAATCTATTTAACTCTGATTTTCAAGTTTTTTTGTATACATATAAACAAATCCTATAATTACTTTAATTCCCTTTGACTTTGGTTATTTCCACATTCTCATTTTTATCTATTTTGCTTGAGCTTTCCTTTTTATTTTTTGAGAAGGTAGCTAATAATTTACCTAGCATGTAATTTCTCTGCAAAGAGCTAGCTTTTGATTTACTTAGTAGTCTGCTCTTTTCTTTTGGTAAATTCATTAATTTCCAGGAGTAAAATCTTAGTTTATCCTTGAAGAAAGTCTAGAGGCCCTGGTTCTTCTTCTGGTCCCCTTTAGTTTTATTTATTTTTTCTTCTGTCTCTTCAGTTTAGGTCAGCTTTTCACAACCTCCTCCTCTGCTAAGAGAATGAGCTGGTCAAATAAGATTGTAGAGGTAGAATATATATTGATCATATGATATAAGGGAGCTATTGGGAATAAATTGAATATTTTGTGTGAAGGGGTGTATTGAAGACAGGAGTTCACCAGAGAAAAATACCCACATCAGTTTAGAAAGTAGCCAAGACCACTGTTTCTGCGATCAGACAGATTAATACTTGAATCCCAGCTCTGTCATTTACTAGCTGTATGATTTTGGACACATTACTTAAATTTTTTAAGTCTCTGTTTTCTCATATGTGAAGAGGGTATAACAACTATCTCATGAAGTTAAAAGAAGGTGAATATGATAGATCAACCATTATACTGAAGCTATGTACTGCATCAACTGGGAGCTGTATTTAGAATTTTACAATCATAAAACTATATTAGGATGATGAGTATTATAATTTTGCACTCTAGATTCATTACCACTTTTCTCCATCTTGCTCTGTGCTTCAAGCGGCTGGCATTTGTGGGCCACATAAACAAATTCTCTTGTCCTTTGGCTTTCAGTCAGCTTAGGGCAAAGAGAGAATCCAAGAGTGAAATTTCAGGGTGGAGAAAGCTTAAGTGTGGGGTATTTATTCCCCTGGATGCCTCTCTCTCTCTTTCTCTTACTATATAAAAAAAAAACTTTATCATTTATAACTCTAAAGGAACAAGAAACTAGAGAGAGTAAACTGTCATGGAGATAGATAAATAGATAGATACATAGATAGATAGATAGATATAGATACATGATAGATAGAGGTGTTGATATAGATAAGTCTGTATATCTCTCTTTGTCTACATCTGTCTGTCCATTCATCCATCCATATATCTCTCTATATCTGTCTATCTAGATTTTTTATTTAAGGAATTGCTCACATGACTGTGGGAACTGGCAAGTCCAAAATCTTCAGAGCAGGTCAGCAGCAGGCTGGAGACCCAGGGAAGAGTTGATATTGCAGTCTTGAGTCTGTAGGAAATCTGGAGCAGAATCCTTTAGGTCCTTCACTATTTCCTATTGACAGGAATGACTACATAATTTGTGGGGCCCAGTGCAGATGAAAATATGGGGGCCTTTGTTAAAAAAATATTAAGAATTTCAAGATGACAACAGTAGAACATTACACCAGACACAGGGCACTTAAGTGTGAGGACCTGTGCAGCACTAGGGATGGCACACCCCTGAAGCCAGCCCTGCCTGTCCATTTCCCTGAAACCTACCCACACACATAACCATCTCCTTATCAAACTTTTCTCAATTAACCTATATAAGTGTGTCAGATGTTTCCTGCCAGGACCCTGTTGCGTGCAATCAGAATGAAACCAAATACTAGGATTTGAGTGTCAAAGCTCAGTGATTCTAGAATTTGTTTATTCATCCAACATTTTTGGTGAATTTTTTTTTTGGAAGAGTGTACTGACTGTGAAACATATTGAAAAGATTATAGACCCTAATTTATGTAGCCTGGAAACATTCACATGAAGAAAGGAGGATTTACACCTACTGATTTTTATAGAAAATGAACATACATTTATTTTATACTTATATTTATTTGTAATCTAAAAATATTATTTCATCAACAAAGTATTCACATGTGAAATTAGCTTACTTATTAATACTTTAAACAAAGTTTTCCATTTGAACTCCATTCCCTCATGAGCTTTGCTTCTTGTGAGTATGATGCTTGTTTGTATTTTTCACCATTCTGTAATCAGAATTCTAGCAATATATGTCTTCTGTGTTGGTTGTTTTAGGTGATGAAGTGATAAAGATATTTGGCAACATGTTTATTTGTCCTAGTCTAGTCTAAATAATCTGGCATCAATGGTATATATAAAATACAACTTTCAGAGTTAGGGTATCAAAAAGAGGAAGGGTTATTGAGGGGTTACTAGTAGTGCACTGGGAACATGGCACACCTGGGGATCATCCACATCTCTGAAGGACCAGGCATTCAGAAATTCCCTTCTTAAAACCTCTGGGTTGGGCTTCCCTGGTGGCGCAGTGCTTGAGAGTCCGCCTGCCGATGCAGGAGACGCGGGGTCGGGAGGGAAGGCCCCCACCAGGGGTGGCCCCCAAACACCCAAAAAAAAAAAAAAAAAAAAAAAAAAAACCTCTTGGTTAATTTTGGTAGGGCATACTTCTTGGAAGTTCTAAAAAGGAGGTTTTTATCTTGTTTCCACTTGATGACATAGAAATGTTTATTGTATCTTTTTTTTTCTCTCTCTCTTGTATTTATTTGCTATAGAGAACATTATATTTTAACTTACTTTAATAAAAAATTTGTTAATTGATTTTCTATATTAATCTAAAGTAAACTATATTTTAAAATAACTTAATAGGGCAATATTTTATTAGGGCATTGTGTTCATTATTGATTATGATAATATATCAATATTTAAGAGTGCAGAACTATTTTAACGAAATAGAAGAAAATTACATAAACAACATTTTTTCTTAATGTACAATTTTAAGAAATAGGAAATAATTTATTCACATTAGGAACGGCCAGTTCTGAAGTTTATATAATATGGAAAGTGTTGATTACTGAAAAGCAAAGAGAGAGAGAATAAGTTGTCTATCATATTAAACACTTTTCCACACTTTTCCTTTGTTGGAATAAAATTGAGTCTGTCATTTGTCAAGAAGCCATGATTGGATGAGTGAATAAATGCCACTTACCTGAGTCTCCTTGATTACAGTTTGGTTCTGATAGCAGACTGAAGGAGGAAAGATGAAACATACACTGGAGAACATGCCAGGCATCTCATGAAGGGTCATATCTTTGCATTTGTAATTTGTCCCCAAGATATGATAGGAAATTCACAGTCCAAAAAGTAATTTCTTTTTAGTAACTTGGATGTCCCCTCATGTACTCATTATGCATAATGGTAATTTTTGTGCTAATAGTGTCTACTACAGTATTCTTACAGATAGAAATGAAGGCAGGATGGCAAAAAGGTAATGCACATTTGATGGGTTCTTGTCAAAAGAGATGCTAAACCCAGAGTTTCTGGCTGCCACTCATATGATTAGAACGACACACTAGGCTTCCAGGATCACATCCAGAAATTCATTTTCAAGCCTGGCTGCTCTGCATTCATTAAAGTATAAACTTTGACAAGCACCTTTGAGCACATTCTTTCTTGGACATGGGAGACAAAGCAAGAAGGAAAAAATCTATTTCAGGATTGAAAATGTATTCTCTTCTCGGGTACTTCCACATGATATTTAGCTTTTTCAAGCCTAATCTACTTGTTCAATGAATTTCTGACAATTCCGTGGATCTCACACTGCATGTTACCCCCGTGTAATCTTGAAACCATTTATTTACAAATTTTGGACCTCCATATTGGGCAGATTTCAGCCATGCCAGAATGAGACACTGATTGGAATGAATTGATGGCAATTCTTTCATGCTGAGTGCCTATAAGAGTGGAAGCTTAAAACACACTATATTCAAAATCCAGTGGGGTATCAGTTTCCTCTGAAGCTTCTGGTGCAGGTGGACTTTCCCTGGTCCATCTGTTCTGGATAGACTCTGTCACGACTGCTCTTCTTTCAGCCCATCTTGTCTGTCTTGCATTAACACATAAAGATTCCTACTGTTTGGTCATTTTGCTGCTTGTTTCATTTCTTCTTTTCTCTAATATTCCCTAATTGAAATATCCACTTTACTAAGAGAATTTAGTTATATGTTTAATATACTTTTTAAATCCCAGAATCTATTATAAATAAGTCCTTCCCATTAAAAGAAAAATAAACTAGCATAGCAAGGCCTTCCCTCCCAGCATTTACAGTCTCATTTAGTAGGTCTTAATTATATGAAATCACTTCACCTGAAAGATTTTTTTTGTATATTTAGTCTTAATTTTAAAAGACTGGGTGATATTCTAATATTAATCCCTGGAACAATCAGACAAAGATGAAAAAATGCCAAATCATACCATATAAGCAACATATCTTATAAATGCATATCTTATATCTTATACTTCTTTTGGAGTGATCAAAGTTAGGTCAACAAGTGTTGCAGGAATCAAAATATATTCATAATTAAAACTGGCCTATATTAATTATAGTAACTTCCTCTTCCTTCTGGCCAAGTTTGACTATATCTGTTGAACATTTCCTTTGAGACATAACTTATTCTTTGATGTGCAGAGATGACAAATACTCCAATAAAATAAGGATTTTAATTAGCACCACATAGGTTGACTACTCCCTCACTATTTTGCCAGTCTTGAACCATAACTGTTCATTATTTTTCTTCACTCTTGTTATTTTACTTTTTAGTAGCTCAGCTGATTCATCTTATGTTGTTCTACCTTCAGTGTAAAGAGACAATTGATTCTATGAGGCAACAAATAACGTCCAATGTATTCATGCTTTTGTAATATCATAAGCGTGTCACATAGCAAAGGCTCTGCTGTGACCTAGAAAAACTATGCTTCCTTTATATAGGGCTTTTTGAGGAGACATATGTTGTCCAGAGGCTTTGCTTTTTAGCTCTTGACCTGTGAACTTACCAGTAACAGAACATTTTTTGTTTGTCTTTATGACTGAGAACATGTAGAATGGGTACTTACAAACATAAATTATGAAAAATAATTAATAGAAAAGCATCTGCCAGAAAGAATGATAAAGGAAGGGTTTTCTCTGGTATGTTCTTATCTATAGTAGATATGGAGCATATCTTTTAAAAAGATTTGACTTAAAGATCCCAAACGGGTCCATAATTTCTTATCCACAACTCTTGAAGCCAGATGGATTTTGAAATTCAGTATATTTTGGATTTTAGGATACAGTATTTTATATATAGCATTTAAAATATAGAATTTTAGAATACAGAAAAAATGATAGATAACACAGTGGTTGCTCTTTTAAGCCCCTAAGTTTAGGTATAATGTTGTTTCTCTGCAAGAAATAACCATTTATGTATCTAACCATTATGTATCTTTATGTTTAGAAAGATAATGTATTTAACAGGCCATTCTGAGTCCCTATTTCTCCTTCACAGAATTAGAGCCTGGAAGATGGATGGAGGAGGCAAAATTCTTTCATTTAGGGCTTCCCTGGTGGCACAGTGGTTGAGAGTCCGCCTGCCGATGC
>NW_006797936.1:67779-88385 GCF_000442215.2 Lipotes vexillifer | reverse complement strand
AAAAAAAAAAAAAAAAAAAAAATTCTTTAATTGCTACTGTGATGATCTTCTTCCAGCTAAAGTCTTCACATGGGAATGTCTACTGTGTCCCAATGTGTTCCCAACTTCTTCCCGTGAGAAATCCTGGTAATCCATCCTGTAACATGTTTTGTAATCAGGGTCTTTGCCTGGCAAGCAGCTCAAGTTCCATATTTTGTAGCATCCACTTGAACTATGGGGATCTCGCCTACTGTTGTCTTGCCAAAGATTAGGAATTCAGGCAAATCAACAGCTGTTCTCTTTATTCTTCTTGCCATCTCTGCAACTTCTTTGATTTTGCTTAGATGGGCAGAAAACAGAGAGAAGCAAATCCAGTGTGTAAATATATATCCAACTGAAAAATGAGATCCCATTCTCCTCTTCTTTTCCAGCACCTGTGTTCTCTGGGAGTGGTTCTTTTGCTTGATTTAAGTAAGGATAGGAGGAAGTAACATCACTGAACCCCTGAGTAGACAAATCTGAAACACTGAACAACCACTCTAGTCATCTTTCCCAAGCTGGGCTAGGGTAGTGGTGATGTTGTGTGGTGGTGATGTTTGCTCACTAGCAGAACTGTTCTGCTCACTCTGAGCAAGTCCTAAAAATGTGTCTGGTAATCCTTTTATACAGGAGTCCTTAGCATTTATGGTCCTTAGCTTTGGGGATTCAAGAATATTTTTGGGATCAAAAGAAAATTCCCATTCCTTCTTCTGTTAGTCATGACTTTTCAAATGTTTGCTTATTTTTTTCTGATAACAAAACAAATCATTATTGAATAAAACTTTAGAAAATATAGAAAAGCATATAAGAGCAAAAAAAGAAAACCTCGCTGGCACCTCTCTCATTCGGAGACAATCATTTTAATTATAATATTTAAATTTCTTTCCATCTCCCTTCCGTGTTTATGCAGCTTAAATCACATCTCTATCAATATATTTTTGAATTCTTTTATACTTACCATTACATCATAAATTTTTCTTATGCATACTGTTTTAGACATGTTTATAGTAAATGCTTACCTTCTTATGATATAGGGGAAAGTGCATTAACCAAACATTTTTATTAATCATTTATGCAATTCAGATTTATCTGAATACCTATAGCAAAAAATTGTTCTAAGTTTGCTCCTAGTTGGACAGAAACAATTCTTTTATGTGCATTAATTCTGTGGTAAGAGCATAAGGAACTGTGCCCGTTTTGTTACAATAATAATCACAATATTTATTGCCTGTCAGGTGCTACTTAGACTATAAACATAGAGGCATAGCCCCAGTAGGATGGTTATTTAGCCAATATAACACAATCTGAAAGCTGATAAATAGTCAGTAGTTTGGTAGGAAGCAGTGAAAAATGTCAATATTCTCAGTTTCTTCTTTGGGGAAAGTATCTAGAGAACTTGGGAAGAGCCGACTTTAGGGACTAATACAGATTACAAGAATAGAGAGTAAAAGCTCCTTGGTAATAACTGTTTCAGTTTGAGAAGGAAACAGATCAAGAGAAATAGAGTTCTAGTAGTGACTATTTATATATTAATTTATCCACTCTTCATTTAGCAGTGGGAAGATATCTTCTGGTGTTAGAGTTGTAATATTGTTGGAAAGAATGACAAAAAAATTGTAACATGTAATGCTGTCTTAAAATGTGAGGTGATTTTTTTTGTAAATATGGTAACTGACTGACTGCTATGTGCCAGGCAATATGCCCCATATACTGTACAAACCATGTGTGCTCATGAAATTGAGAAAGCTGTGATTACTGAGGAATGGAATGGTCAGAGAAGGTTCAGAGAGGAAGCTGCATTGGATCTGGTTGAGTAAGAGAAGTTCAACAGATGTGGGCATAAGCAGTTGGCATGGACACATCATGGAGAAAGACAAGGCAGTACGAAACACGTGACACTGAGTACATCCTTGTCAGCTGTCAGCTCTTGTAGGAAAATGGCAGGACCAGGACTGGAATGGAGGTTTTGTGGACTTTGTTGTACTTGCTCCCCATAACACCCACTTCCCCTTCCTCAGGTAACAGGAGCTGATTTGGTCCTGAAGGAAGAAGAGTTGCTAGAGCTGCTAAGTGGAGAGGGTCTCTGGGAGGGATGGAAGGCAGGGATGAAGGTAGCGAGGAATGGAACGGGAACTGGGGAGGTATTAAAGAGGGAGTCAAGGTGGTAAAGAAGCTGCTGACCAATTATATTAAGCCAGCTAATATACTAGGGCTTGGCTACTTAAAATTAGGAAGATGCAATGAAAATAAACATATAAAAACATACTAAAAATCAGTATGTCAACCACAGAAGTTGATAGGAGAAAACAGTTTTTATCTGATCCTGTGCATCCTGGGCAGTGACCCAGTGGTGCTCTCACAGCTGTCTGATCTTCCTTTACAGCTGTCAACTCCACAAAGCCTTCCAAGCCCAAGCAACAATTCCTAAGAGACTTACAACTTTGGGGAGAATTGCTTGACTTGTCTCAGAGGAAATAGGAGATGGATAGAATAGTAACTAGACTGTATGCCTTCTGTTGGAAGAATGTTAAATGTGTCCTTTGAGCTTATCTCCTAAGCACTCCTGCAAGGCTGAGTCCCCTGCTTCTTGCCCTAGGCAGGAGATGGCCTGGTAGGGAGTCAGCCCTGAGCACCAAAAGACTGTGATAAAATTCATCTTTTGATGCCTTCCTTGTCTTTAACTGGTAACTGCTAAATGATTATCGTAAGGTAGTTGTGCATCTTGTAATCTCTCCCTTATCTGCCTATTAATAGGGGAATATGAGAAGTACATAGTTGTCACCCTGGGTTTGTATCGATAGATATACATCTAAGGCTTTTGTTCTCAACCAGGCACAATTTTGCTCCCCAGGGGATATTTAACTGTGTCTAGAGACACTACTGGGTAAGACAGGAGGGATGCAGCTAAACTTCCTGCAATGCATAGAACAACTCCTCACAAAAAGGAATCATCTGGCCCTAAATGTCAATAGCACTGAGGTTGAGAAATTCTGGTCTAGGGCTGGACATAGAGCTGATTTTTTGGGACCGTGAACAATGCAGTCTCACAAGGTCACACACTCAGGAGGGGCTTAAGGTTTAATACCTGTGGTCACTATCTCAAAAATCTTAATAATTATATTTTGGGATTTGTGTTCTGTACATGGAGTCCCCTGGGACAATGAAACACTGGTGCTGGGGACTTAGATTCCCAGCTCATACAGGGTTGTGGCTCCCATACCTCCCATCTGCTTGTGGCAGCTTCTCAGCCACCTGCTCACTGCTCCTTCCCAGGGACCACTGCCACCCTCACCCTCCACTCCTGGAGCAGGCTGGGTACAGACATGGAGAGGGCAGTGACTGGGCACATGTGTCCAGTCTGCTAAATCACCAGCTGGGTCCTGTGCTCCTGTGAAGTTCTTCTCTTGCAGGGAGTGTCCTTATGGTGGAAGCAAATAAAAAACCAAGGCAAGTTGAGAGAAAGAGAGTAGAAAAAAGGAAATAACTTTGTGCTTTGGTGTTTGAACAGGGGGCCTCACGTGTTTATTTTGCACTAAGCCCAGAGAATTATGTAGCTGGTCCTGGCTAGGCACAAACTGTTTTGAGGTTCTCGATTATTAAGGTTCTCCTCAATAAAGAGTTAGTTCTCAGATCTGATGCTCTTTTTGGAGATCCTAGATAGCCCGAGCTATATTCTTTGAAACTGTCTTTCGGCATCTCTGTGGGCTATTAATGTTTTAGGAGGGTCTTGTTTAGGAGGGTACTGTTGTAATTCCTAGAAGTTTGATGCAGGTAACACCGTCGCCTGAAACAAAAGTCAATAACTGACTTTTGAGTTACTTTTTCTAAAATCAGGGTACATTTTTAAAGTGTGTTTTGTTCTGCTTTTATTTCTCCGTTTGAAAGAGTATGGGGGAAAAAAAACCCCACATTTCACAGTACATAAAAGTATCTCAATGTTAGTGTTTTTTCAGAATCAGAAAGGTACTTAATATCTAAATTTTGTTGCTGAAAATGTGTAACAGTGATAATTTAATGTAGTGATCGCTCTTGCCATTTTTTAATGTGTATGTTTAATTGGTTTTATTTACTTCTGGTTTGTTTTCTGTTGCTTGTTTTACCATAAAATTTTGTTTAGGAAGCTGATATAATTAAATTTTTTTTTGATTGGGTGGAAAGATGAGTGAAAAATAGGAATCATTTAGATCACTAAAAATAACTTAAAATTTTAAAAATAATGTGCTATAGAAAAGTATTACTTTGCTTTTCATAAGAAACTTTCATTTCTGGAAGTTTTTAGTCCCCCGGGAGGGGGATGGGGTGGGAATTCAACTGCTATGCACAGAATTGGGTTAATGTTTTCATAAGCTGGATACATTACTGGTGAAATTGGTAATTGGAGCTTGTTTTCTATGGGGGTGACAGCTCATCTTTGGTATCCAGGGAGGCTTGTCAAAATCTGTGTGATATGTGTCTATATTATAAGGATTTTAAAGCCTCAAACCATACATCTTTGTCTTTAAGCAATTTTCTGCACGTCCAGTGGAATGTTCGGATGTGGGTTAGAGACAGTGAGATCTGATTTAATCTCATGAGCTTTCGGTAAAAGCTCTAGAAGCTCATTATCCTCTCTGATGTGTGGCGGTTTATATCATTATCTGGCAAAGTAAAATTGAAGCCACTATATACGTGCCATTTCTCCCAAACCTATATAAGTGCCTTTATGCTAACTTAAGATTCAAACTAATTTGAGGAATTGTTTGAATCTCTGGAAGGAAAAAAATACATCTTCAAGAAGCTCTAGCTTGTCATAAAAAAAAAAAAAAAAAAAAAAGGAGATATCAAACTTCTATTCCAAATGGGTTACTGCTGCTATAATTAAACGTTCTTTATTATGAATGTTAAATTCATTGTGAGAAAATAAGAGTGATTGCTTCCCAGAAGAGGATAAGCTTTAAAAGATTTTGCAGTTTTGAGGTAATGTTCTGTTATTATAACGTGGAAAGCCCTTTGTAGACATTAGATGTTAGATGTAGATGTTAGAGATGTAGAGCTTGATATTTGGTGTCCACTTCTGCCTACAAATAAAATACATCATCCATGTTTATTTTTAAGGTTTAATTTTTCATAGTGGGGCCACTTGCCTGGTTAGGAAGACGGATGGTAACCCAAGGTCATACACACTGATTAGGTGACAGACTGTATTCTGAACAGTAGCTAGGGCCACGACCTGCAGAATTTTCCATTGTTGGCAGTAGGTTTTGCCTTTGCAATATGGACAGTGTAATAGTTTTCCACAAATTAAACCACTCCGTCTTCAGCTGTCACAGGCCAGTAGGTTCTGTTGACCCTGGGCACTTTCAGACAATCAGCGTCTGTGTAATGAAACTTTTCAAGCTCTGTTTCCTTTCCTACTTTGCTTTCATTTGGTTGAAAACTGCCTTGTGTCTTCATGGTTGGGGCAGTGGATTCTCAGTCAGAAAGGGCATCATTCTTTTTTAATAGAATGGGTGAAAGTGTATGTTATTCTTATTTATCTTATCAAGCTAATTATTTGGAAAATGCTCTCCTCCAGTACTTATTCAGGAGAAAAGATTGCAGGGAGAATATCCTAACACATAGTTTTAATTTGGGTTTAGATGTTTAGTAAATGAGGATATTATTCAGCTTTATGGATGGCTCCTAAGGAGAAGGTCTGTAAGAAACTGGATGAGCTTGGTTTTGGGAATCAGACAGATTTACAAGGCAATATTCAAATCTTGAATATAGGAAAAAAATAAAAATCTTGGAGAATTAGGTAAGTTTTGAAAATCAAAATATACTCAGATTACTATTCTAAGGATTCTTTAATCAGCTAATGAGTATATTCATACTTATTTCTAAATTATCCCATTTTCAATGGCAGTCTTTTATGGTCTTTTATCTCCTTCCAAATTCTTTCAAATACTCCAGCTGTAGTTTTCTTTTTTCAAACTATACCTTCCATCTGTAACTTCTGAAATTTATTTCTTTACCTATTTAAGACCTTTAAAACCTTGAATAAGTGACCTCTTAAATGAAGATCTTAACAATAAGACATCTCAACATAAGAATCAATTATTTATAAGGTTCTAAACATTAGTTTAAATCTGCTGTATTTGTTGTAAATATTTTAATTTCAGTTTTCTCTATTTTTTGAAGTTGTTTAAGTAATATCTGACATGGAAAAGTTTTTATTTTATTTTATATAATAATGTCTTACAAGTTTTACCATTGTCATAGATTTTATGAAATCTATGGGTCCAATAAATATTGATCTATATTTTCTTTCAAGATTTATTAAACTTTTTGTTTTTATATTTATCTCTTTAGTATAATAGCCTGAAATTCACTTTAGTGTAATACATGAAGATAGAATTTGATTTTTGCCCTTAGATGTAAAGTTATATACATTTGAATAACATTTTATTCTTCTTCTTGATAAAACTGTGAGGGGATGAAATATAACTAAATAAGAGATGACTTAAAACAAAAACCATGGTCAAGAAACTAGTGGTAAACAATGAACCCATTTAACTACTAAAACTAAAATAAATCTGATAAATTTGGTTATGGAATAGACTTTATGTTATACAGCCTGAAAATATTGATATATGCATATATACTATGTGTACTATAAATATATTATGTACATATATGTATATATATTTGTAGTTAGAAGGGAAAAAAGGAAAGTGTGGGGAAAATATAAACATGCTTATTTTAGCTTTTACCCCTGAAGTTTGAAATATATACTTTAAATACAAAATATGATATAGAAATATAAGAATATTCAAATATACAAAGAGACTAATAAAAAAATACTGAGTAGTAAAAATTATGAGAGATTGGAAATGAGAATTGTTTTTAACATCTTTATTGTAGTATAATTGCTTTACAATGGTGTGTTAGTTTCTGCTTTATAACAAAGGGAAATGAGAATATTTTAATTTCATCATTGCTAACAGTAAGGATTCGACAGATACTCTCAACAGTTAAAGAATTCGGCATCATAAAATGTTATATTTGTTAAAGTTAGGCTTTAGGACAAAAAGTAAACACCATAAAACTATCATAAGGAATACCAAAATGAAACAAGGTGAAGAATATACAGACCACAAATTGAAAGATTGTGTACAATGTGATAGAATTAAAACCAGACATATCTGTGATATTAGGAAACTCTAATGTGTTAAATGCACTTCTAAAAAGAAAAAGATATTGTTTGACAAAACAAAATAAATCCTGTGTATATTCAAGATACACTTAAAATTATTTAAAAAGCTGCATGTTTGTCTGTGGACAAAGGAATACCATGTATTATACTTTGAATGCGCTGCTGGATTTAAAGGTTAGTAATTTAATTAGGATTTTTGAATTTGTATTTAATTATGTTACACTTTATTAATTTGCCATAATTGTAGGTAAAGTGTATCTATCAGCAATTTTAGAGTTCAACCCAATATAATTGAGATTGTAGTATAGTTAATCTCTGCGTTTATTAAGTTTGTCAAGCTTTTGAGTTGAGTTTGGGCTAGTTTTGTGTGTGTGTGTGTGTGTGTGTGTGTGTGGGTGTGTGTGTGTGTGGTATGCGGGCCTCTCACTGTTTTGGCCTCTCCCGTTGCGGAGCACAGGCTCCGGATGCGCAGGCTCAGTGGCCATGGCTCACGGGCCCAGCCGATCCGTGGCATGTGGGATCTTCCTGGACCGGGGCACGAACCCATATCCCCTGCATCGGCAGGCGGACTCTCAACCACTGTGCCACCAGGGAAGCCCTGGGCTAGTTTTGTAAACAAGGGTTTTTTTATGCTTTGGAACAGTATCAGTAGGAAAGGAATTATATATAATCAGATTCTTAGAGATTATGCAAATAAGTCAGGGCCAGATGTTATTTTTGGAGGCAGATCTTTATTTTTTTTTACATCTTTATTAGAGTATAATTGCTTTACAATGGTGTGTTAGTTTCTGCTTTAAACAAAGTGAATCAGATATACATACACATAGGTTCCCATATCTCTTCCCTCTTGCGTCTCCCTCCCTCCCACCCTCCCTATCCCACCCCTCTAGGTGGTCACAAAACACCTAGCTGGTCTCCCTATGCTATGCGGCTGCTTCCCACTAGCTATCTATTTTACGTTTGGTAGTGTATATATGTCCATGCCACTCTCTCACTTTGTCACAGCTTACCCTTCCCCCTCCCCATATCCTCAAGTCCGTGCTCTAGTAGGTCTGTGTCTTTATTCCTGTCTTAACCCTAGGTTCTTCATGACATTTTTTTTCCCTTAAATTCCATATATGTGTGTTAGCATACGGTATTTGTCTTTCTCTTTCTGACTTACTTCACTCTGTATGACAGACTCTAGGTTGATCCACCTCATTACAAATAGCTCAATTTCGTTTCTTTTTATGGCTGAGTAATATTCCATTGTATATATGTGCCACATCTTCTTTATCCATTCATCCGATGATGGATACTTAGGTTGTTTCCATCTCCGGGCTATTGTAAATAGAGCCGCAATGAACATTTTGGTACATGACTCTTTTTGAATTATGGTTTTCTCAGGGTATATGCCCAGTAGTGGGATTGCTAGGTCATATGGTAGTTCTATTTGTAGTTTTTTAAGGAACCGCCATACTGTTCTCCATAGTGGCTGTACCAATTCACATTCCCACCAGCAGTGCAAGAGTGTACCCTGTTCTCCCAACCCTCTCCAGCATTTATTGTTTCTAGATTTCTTGATGATGGCCATTCTGACTGGTGTGAGATATCTCATTGTAGTTTTGATTTGCATTTCTCTAATGATTAATGATGTTGAGCATTCTTTCATGTGTCTGTTGGCAGTCTGTATATCTTCTTTGGAGAAATGTCAGTTTAGGTCTTCTGCCCATTTTTGGATTGGGTTGTTTGTTTTTTTGTTATTGAGCTGCATGAGCTGCCTGTAAATTTTGGAGATCAGTCCTTTGTCAGTTGATTCATTTGCAAATATTTTCTCCCATTCTGAGGGTTGTCTTTTGGTCTTGTTTATGGTTTCCTTTGCTGTGCAAAAGCTTTGAAGTTTCATTAGGTCCCATTTGTTTATTTTTGTTTTTATTTCCATTTCTCTAGGAGGTGGGTCAAAAAGGATCTTGTTGTGATTTATGTCATAGAGTGTTCTGCCTATGTTTTCCTCTAAGAGTTTGATAGTTTCTGGCCTTACATTTAGGTCTTTAATCCATTTTGAGCTTATTTTTGTCTATGGTGTTAGGGAATGATCTAATCTCATACTTTTACATGTACCTGTCCAGTTTTTCCAGCATCACTTATTGAAGAGGCTGTCCTTTCAGCACTGTACATTCCTGCCTCCTTTATCAAATGTAAAGTGACCATATGTGCGTGGGTTTATCTTTGGACTTTCTATCCTGTTCCATTGATCTATCTTTCTGTTTTTGTGCCAATACCATACTGTCTTGATTACTGTAGCTTTGTAGTATAGTCTGAAGTCAGGGAGCCTGATTCCTCCAGCTCTGTTTTTCGTTCTCAAGATTGCTTTGGCTATTCGGGGTCTTTCGTGTTTCCATACAAATTGTGAACTTTTTTGTTCTAGTTCTGTGAAAAATGCCAGTGGTAGTTTGATAGGGATTGCGTTGAATCTGTAGATTGCTTTGGGTAGTAGTCATTTTCACAGTGTTGATTCTTCCAATCCGAGAACATGGTATATCTCTCCATCTATTTGTATCATCTTTAATTTCTTTCATCAGTGTCTTATACTTTTCTGCATACAGGTCTTTTGTCTCCTTAGGTAGGTTTATTCCTATGTATTTTATTCTTTTTGTTGCAGTGGTAAAATGGAGTGTTTTCTTGATTTCACTTTCAGAATTTTCATCATTAGTGTATAGGAATGCCAGAGATTTCTGTGCATTAATTTTGTATCCTGCTACCTTACCAAATTCATTGATTAGCTCTAGTAGTTTTCTGGTAGCATCTTTAGGATTCTCTATGTATAGTATCACGTCATCTGCAAACAGTGACAGCTTTACTTCTTCTTTTCCAATTTGGATTCCTTCTATTTCCTTTTCTTCTCTGATTGCTGTTGCTAAAAATTCCAAAACTATGTTGAATAAGAGTGGTGAGAGTGTGCAACCTTGTCTTGTTCCTGATCTTAGTGGAAATGCTTTCAGTTTTTCACCACTGAGGACAATGTTGGCTGTGGGTTTGTCATATATGGCCTTTATTATGTTGGGGAAAGTTCCCTCTATGCCTACTTTCTGCAGGGTTTTTATCATAAATGGGTGTTGAATTTTGTTGAAAGCTTTCTCTGCATCCATTGAGATGATCATATGGTTTTTCTCCTTCAATTTGTTAATATGGTTTATCACGTTGTTTGATTTCCGTATATTGAAGAATCCTTGCATTCCTGGAATAAACCCCACTTCATCATGGTGTATAATCCTTTTAATGTGCTGTTGGATTCTGTTTGCTAGTATTTTGTTGAGGATTTTTGCATCTATGTTCATCAGTCATATTGGCCTGTAGTTTTCTTTCTTTGTGAAATCCTCGTCTGGTTTTGGTATCAAGATGATGGTGGCCTCATAGAATGAGTTTGGGAGTGTTTCTCCCTCTGCTATATTTTGGAAGAGTTTGAGAAGGATAGGTGTTAGCTCTTCTCTAAACGTTTGATAGAATTCGCCTGTGAAGCCATGTGGTCCTGGGCTTTTGTTTGTTGGAAGATTTTTAATCACAGTTTCAATTTCAGTGCTTGTGATTGGTCTGTTCATATTTTCTATTTCTTCCTGATTCAGTCTTGGCAGATTGTGCATTTCTAAGAATTTGTCCGTTTCTTCCAGGTTGTCCATTTTATTGGCATAGAGCTGCTTGTAGTAATCTCTCATGATCCTTTGTATTTCTGCAGCGTCAGTTGTTACTTCTCCTTTTTCATTTCTAATTCTATTGATTTGAGTCTTCTCCCTTTTTCTCTTGATGAGTCTGGGTAATAGTTTATCAATTTTGTTTATCTTCTCAAAGAACCAGCTTTTAGTTTATTGATCTTCGGTATCGTTTCCTTCATTTCTTTTTCATTTATTTCTGAT
The DNA here is from genome assembly GCF_000442215.2 of Lipotes vexillifer. Lineage (NCBI taxonomy): Eukaryota > Metazoa > Chordata > Mammalia > Artiodactyla > Lipotidae > Lipotes > Lipotes vexillifer. Next base: position 77,303 of record NW_006797936.1, on the reverse strand, counting down.
CTGATTTTAATGATTTCTTTCCTTCTGCTGACTTTGGGGACTTTTTGTTCTTTCTCTGACTGCTTTAGGTGCAAGGTTAGGTGGTTTGTTTGAGATGTTTCCTGTTTCTTAAGGTAGGATTGTATTGCTATAAACTTCCCTCTTAAAACTGCTTTTGCTGCATCCCATAGGTTTTGGGTCGTGTCTCCATTGTCATTTGTTTCTAGGTATTTTTAAAATTATCTCTTTGATTTCTTCATTGATCACTTCATTATTAAGTAGTGTATTGTTTAGCCTCCATGTGTTTGTATTTTTTACAGCTCTTTTCCTATAATTGATATCTAGTCTCATAGCGTTGTGGTCGGAAAAGATACTTGATACAATTTCAATTTTCTTAAATTTACCAAGGCTTGATTTGTGACCCAAGATATGATCTATCCTGGAGAATGTTCCATGAGCACTTGAGAAAAATGTGTATTCTGTTGTTTTTGGATGGAATGTTCTATAAATATCAATTAAGTCCATCTTGTTTCATGTATCATTTAAAGCTTGTGTTTCCTTATTTATTTTCATTTTGGATGATGTCCGTTGGTGAAAGTGGGGTGTTAAAGTCCCCTACTATGAATGTGTTACTGTCAATTTCTCCTTTTATGGCTGTTAGTATTTGCCTTATATATTGAGGTGCTCCTATGTCGTGTGCATAAATATTTACAATTGTTATATCTTTTTCTTGGATCGATCCCTTGATCTTTATGTAGTGTCCTTCTTTGTCTCTTCTAATAATCTTTATTTTAAAGTCTATTTTGTCTGATATGAGAATTGCTACTCCAGCTTTCTTTTGGTTTCCATTTGCATGGAGTATCTTTTTCCATCCCCTTACTTTCAGTCTGTATGTGTCCCTTGGTCTGAAGTGGGTCTCTTGTAGACAGCATATATATGGGTCTTGTGTTTGTATCCATTCAGCCAATCTGTGTCTTTCGGTGGGAGCATTTTGTCCATTTACATTTAAGGTAATTATCGATATATATGTTCCTATTCCCATTTTCTTAGTTGTTTTGGGTTCGTTGTTGTAGGTCTTTTCCTTCTCTTTTGTTTCTTGCCTAGAGAAGTTCCTTTAGCATTTGTTGTAAAGCTGGTTTGGTGGTGCTGAACTTTCTCAGCTTTTGCTTGTCTGTAAAGGTTTTAATTTCTCCATCAAATCTGAATGAGATTCTTGCTGGGTAGAGTAATCTTGGTTGAGGTTTTTCTCCTTCATGACTTTAAATATGTCCTGCCAGTCCCTCCTGGCTTGCAGAGTTTCTGCTGAAAGATCAGCTGTTAACCTTATGGGGATTCCCTTGTGTGTTATTTGTTGTTTTTCCTGCTGCTTTTTTTAATATGTTTTCTTTGTATTTAGTTTTTGACAGTTTGATTAATATGTGTCTTGGCGTATTTCTCCTTGAATTTATCCTGTATGGGACTCTCTGTGCTTCCTGGACTTGATTAACTATTTCCTTTCCCATATTAGGGAAGTTTTCAACTATAATCTCTTCAAATATTTTCTCAGTCCCTTTCTTTTTCTCTTCTTCTTCTGGAACCCCTATAATTCGAATGTTGGTGTGTTTAATGTTGTCCCAGAGGTCTCTGAGACTGTCCTCAGTTCTTTTCATTCTTTTTTCTTTATTCTGCTCTGCAGTAGTTATTTCCACTATTTTATCTTCCAGGTCACTTATCCGTTCTTCTGCCTCAGTTATTCTGCTATTGATCCCACCTAGAGTATTTTTAATTCCATTTATTGTGTTGTTCATCATTGTTTGTTTCATCTTTAGTTCTTCTAGTTCCTTGTTAAATGTTTCTTGCATTTTGTCTATTCTATTTCCAAGATTTTGGATTGTCTTTACTATCATTATTCTGAATTCTTTTTCAGGTAGACTGCCTATTTCCTCTTCATTTGTTAGGTCTGGTGGGTTTTTATCTTGCTCCTTCATCTGCTGTGTGTTTTTCTGTCTTCTGATTTTGCTTATCTTACTGTGTTTGGGGTCTCCTTTTTGCAGGCTGCAGGTTCGTAGTTCCCATTGTTTTTGATGTCTGTCTCCAGTGGCTAAGGTTGGTTCAGTGGGTTGTGTAGGCTTCCCGGTGGAGGGGACTAGTGCCTGTGTTCTGGTGGATGAGGCTGGATCTTGTCTTTCTGGTGGGCAGGCCCACGTTTGGTGGTGTGTTTTGGGGTGTCTGTGGACTTATTATGATTTTAGGCAGCCTCTCTGCTAATGGGTGGGGTTGTGTTCCTGTGTTGCTAGTTGTTTGGCATAGGATGTCCAGCACTGTAGCTTACTGGTCGTTGAGTGAAGCTGGGTGCTGTTGTTGAGATGGAGATCTCTGGGAGATTTTCGCCATTTGATATTATGTGGAGCTGGGAGGTGTCTTGTGGACCAGTGTCCGGAAGTTGGCTCTCCCACCTCCGAGGCACAGCACTGACTCCTGGCTGCAGCACCAAGAGCCTTTCATCCACATGGCTCAGAATAAAAGGGAGAAAAAGGAGAAAGAAAGAATTAGTAGAAGTATAAGTAGAAAGAAAGAAGGGAGAGAGGGAGGGAGGGAGGAAGGAAGGCGGGAAGGAAGGAAAAAAAGAAAGAAGATAATGTAAAAGTAAAGTTAGATAAAATATAAGAAAGTTATTAAAATAAAAAATAATTATTAAGGAAAAAATTTTTTTAAAAAACAAAAAAGACAGAACCCTAGGACAAATGGTGGAAGCAAAGCTATACAGACAAAATCTCACACAGGAGCATACACATACACACTCACTAAAAGAGGCAAAGGGGAAAAAAATCATAAATCTTGCTCTTAAAGTCCACCTCCTCAATTTGGGATGATTCGTTGTCTATTCATGTATTCCACAGATGCAGGGTACATCAAGTTGATTGTGGAGCTTTAATCCGCTGCTTCTGAGGCTGCTGGCAGAGATTTCCCTTTCTCTTCTTTGTTCGCACAGCTCCCGGGGTTCAGCTTTGGATTTGGCCCCGCCTCTGCGTGTAGGTCGCCGGAGGGTGTCTGTTCTTCGCTCAGACAGGACGGGGTTAAAGGAGCAGATGCTTCGGGGACTCTGGCTCCCTCAGGCCGGCGGGAGGGAGGGGCACGGAGTGCGGGGCGGGCCTGCGGCGGCAGAGGCTACCATGACGTTGCACCAGCCTGAGGCCGCCGTGCGTTCTCCCGGGGGAGTTGTTTCTGAATCCCGGGACCCTGGCAGTGGCGGGCTGCACAGGCTCCCCGGAAGGGAGGTGTGGATAGTGACCTGTGTTTGCACACAGGCTTTTTGGTGGCGGCAGCAGCAGCCTTAGCGTCTCATGCCCGTCTCTGGGGCCTGCGCTTTTAGGTGCGGCTCGCGCCCGTCTCTGGAGCTCCTTTAAGCAGCGCTCTGAATCCCCTCTCCTCGCGCACCAGGAAACAGAGGGAAGAAAACGTCTCTTGCCTCTTCGGCAGGTCCAGACTTTTCCCCGGACTCCCTCCCGGCTAGCCGTGGCGCACTAACCCCCTGCAGGCTGTGTTCACGCCGCCAATGCCAGTCCTCACCCTGCACTCCGACCAAAGCCTGAGTCTCAGCTCCCAGCCCCGCCTGCCCCAGCGGGTGAGCACACAAGCCTCTCGGGCTGGTGAGTGCCGGTCGGCCCTGATCCCCTGTGCGGGAATCTCTCCGCTTTGCCCTCCGCGCCCCTGTGGCTGCGCTCTCCTCTGCGGCTGTGAAGCTTTCCCCCTCCGCCACCCACAGTCTCCGCCCGCGAAGGGGCTTCCTAGTGTGTGGAAACCCTTCCTCCTTCCCAGCTCCCTCCCACTGGTGCGGGTCCCGTCCCTATCCTTTTGTCTCTGTTTATTCTTTTTTCTTTTGCCCTACCCAGGTACGTGGGGAGTTTCTTGCCTTTTGGGAGGTCTGAGGTCTTCTGCCAGCGTTCAGTAGGTTCGGTAGGAGTTGTTCCATGTGTAGATGTATTTTTGGTGTATCTGTGGGGGAGGAAGGTGATCTCCGCGTCTTACTCTTCCGCCACCTTCCCCTCGTCCCCTTGGAGGCAGATTTTTAAAAAGTTTTCTAAAATTTTACATGTTCATTACTCTACAACTATTTAAGTTTTCTATCAATTCTTTAGTCAATTTGGACTTTTTACAGTTTCCCTGGTATTTATCCATTTCATAGAGGTTTTTCAAAGTTACTATCACAGTTATATATATAGCATTCTCATAGCTTTGAAAATATCTGCCATGTCTATACATATATAGTCATTTATATATTCTGGATATCATTTATTCGATTTTCTCTCCGTTTTTCTTAACTATATTTGCCAAAATTGTTATATTCTGTAATTTTTATAGAACTTGGTCTTGGATTTAATTATTGATAAAATGTTCTCTAATTTACTGATTGCTGATTTGATCTCCTAATTAGTTCTGATTTTAGTTTTATTTTATTGTTTTCTTTCTAGGTTACATTGAATGTTCAGTTGATTTATTTTTTATTCTCCATTAATTAAAATTTTTAAAACTATAAATTTGCTTTTTACTATATCTCATAAATAATGATGAGTAGTGTTTAAAAAATCATCTTCTCTAAATAATCTTAGTAAATTCCAATTTTGATTTCTTCATAGACTGTGGAGTTGTTTCAAGGAGTATGATTTTTCCCCTTCCCGTTCAGTATTAAAAATAAAGTTTTATCATCAACTGCTAGTTTTAGTACATTTAATTCAAATAACATGGCCTACAAAATCGATATTTTTGTGCTTACTGATGTTTCGTGTATTTTCTGAAAGCTGACTTTTTAAAAAAAAATTAGCAGTCAGTGGGCACTAGCAAAGAAAGTATGTTTACTTTTTATACGTAACAAAACTTACAATATAAACCTTTCAATTAAACTTGTTAAATATATCGGTAATACTTTCTATGTCTTCACTTTTTCATCTAGCTCTCTGATAATGCTTTTTTGTTAATCTCTCCTTTTATCACCTAACACTGTGTATGCTCCTACTAAACAACTGATGAACAAAAACAGTATTTTCCTGACCTGAGGCTAAGCAGAAAGAGGGCAGAGGTCTGTGGATCTCCCTTCAGACTTCCAGCTTAGGTAGTTTATTTGCCTTGTCTACTAAATGGCAACACCAGTACCATGTGGAATCTACTACTTCTCTAAGGAGCTTGAAATTGTCTACAGCTGTATTTGGGAAATGAGAGAAATATTCATGGAGCATGTACATGAAAAAACAGAACAGGATTTTCAATATATATTTGAGGGGGAATAAAAGGTTTCTCTTAAACCTGCTTGTTTTTATAAACTTCTGAACCTGGAATTTGACACCTGGAGAAATGTGGAGGGTGCAGGGGGAGTGAAAGGGGTGACAATTCAGATGCTGTGGATTACTACCTGAATATTTATCAATATTGCTTTCTTTTCCTCCCAACCTGGAAGAAGTTTATTTTTTATTTTCTTTCCTGATGGGGACTTCCCAGGTGTAATTTCTTTGTCTTCTTTAGGTGAAATTTGCCCTTCTCTTTCTCCCACAGTAGAGAGGCTGCAAGACTGGGGAGCACTAGGTTACTGAAAGAGCAGAATGGATGGTGAGTTATTTATAAAATATATCTCCCTTACACTGATTTTTACTTTTTAAGATCAAACTAATGACAAGGCAAGGAAATCCTTATTATCATTATCAGACAAAATGTAAATGTTATTATCTCTGGCAGTGTCAAAATAAAATTACAGTGCTTAGAGATTGATCTGAAAAAGGAGGCAGGGATGATGCAAGTTAATGCTTCTTTTAATAAAGCTGGGGTCAAAAGATTCTGCCTGTGCTTGATGTGACATGTAGTGAAGATATAAGTCCGTCATTTGTGGTTGCACAGATCAGTAGAGAAATTAGAATGGTGATATAATTTTAAGAGATGGATGAGTAGATTGAAGTCAAGAAATCACTTAAAGGTAGCAGATCAAGAAGTAGGGATCAAATTATGTTAGAGTAATGGATGATCCCCAGAAGGTCTAAAAAAGTTTTTTGTTTGGTTTTTCAAGTGATTCCTTTTGGGGAGTTAAGGGATAGGGTACCAAATTATTGATATAAACTAAGATCTTCTGTGTATTTGTTTAAAAATTTTTAAAGCAAAATAGAAAAACAGGCTACCCTTTATAAATTGTTTCTTCTTCTGTCTGACTCACATATCTTAAATGAAAATCTTTGAAACAAATATAACAACAATAGTAATAATAAAAATAAAATAACAGGGCAACTCTTCCACTAGGAGGTAAACAGGACTGTGGTACCAAGAGTTTCTTGACTGTTTTTCAAACCCTCTGGTCAACCTTTTCCTGTGTTTGTAAACACCCTCCCTCTCAACTTCATGTAGCTAAATCTTATTTAGCCTTCAAATCTTAGCTTCATCTGAAAACTTCATCTGATACTCCTAATTCAGCCCCTAACAAAACTTGAAAATCTTTTCTAGTGTCTCTAGCAAAAGCAATTGAATTTGATTTTTAATTCACAGAGAAATTGTGGTATATCAGTTATTAATACCTCAGTTCTGTTCATTTGGTATGTATGTATGTATCTACCATTCATACAACAAATATTTATTGGACATCTGTGTGTACTATGATCTTTCTCATCAGAGTTTAATACATTGGGTTGAGAAAATAAATATAAATAGGCAGACAGATACATTTGTTATAAATATTAGCAAGGATGCTTTGAGAGGAGGGATGTCTACATTGATTTGTCACTGAAGCCTTCTCTGTGGGTTTTTGTGTTGAGGCCTGAAAAATGAGAAGTAGCCACCTATATGTGGAGTATTAAGATGAGTATTGAAATAGGTAGAGGGAACAGTGTCAGCAAAGACCTTATCCTTGAAAAGAAGTAGTCATAATCAAGAAGCTGAAGGAGAATCAAGTTGACTGGGTCATAGTGAATAAAGTGAGCCTTGATGATGAGTGTGACGGAAGTACAAGTAGTGATCTGTGCTCACGGGGCCCTGGGAAGGCACTGTAGACATCTGATATAATCTTCAATGTGATGGGGAGCTGTCCTGGGGTCAAACCAGAAATAATAATCCAACCTGCATATTAACAAATCATTCTGGCTTTCCTGTGGGGAATGAAGTGAGAGTGGGGTAAGAGCGGAATCTTACAGATCAATTTTGACTGTACTGCTTAGTGCAGAAGAGATCGTGTCAGCTTAATTTAAAGAGATGGATAGAAACTAGATGGGTTCAACACACATGATAGAGGAATGATCTCTCAGATTTATCCTCCTGCATTTCACTCAGAATAAAATGTAGTTCCCCCTCTCTCCTCTCAGTGCCTAAACTCTTCCTGTCTTCCAAATTTTGCCCTATCTCATATTTAGTACTACTTTTTATCTGTTATCTCTTCTCTATCACGTCTTCTTCAGCCACAGCTTCACTGATCTTTTTCCTTCAGCATATACACATATCAGGTCTCTCATCTTTCCACAAACTTCTTCCCCTTGTAGTGCACTCCTCCCTCCTTCCCTCCAGAATCTTACTCATCTCTGCTTTCTACCAGTCATGCTTCTGACTAAAATTATGTTCCCTAGGCCCTTGCTTCATCCCTAGATGTCAAGTTCAATGTATCATTTTTATTTAATATCTTACTTGATCCCTCTATGACAACATGAACCATTTATCTCTTGTATTTTGCTTTATTTCCATGATGCCTATGGCAAAGTTCTTTTGCTATTTCCACCCCCCTGTATTTTTCATGGATAAATACATCATTTATGGTGTCCCTTCACCTCCCTGCCCTTAACTACTAATACCCCATTGCGTTTGATCTTTTCTTCCTTTCTTCTCTCATTCTGTGAAATCTCTCTGAATTGTCTCCATAATTCTTAAGTAGCCACTAAGACTACTTATTGTTGATGGATTCCAAACTATCATTTCTTTTCCATATTCTTTATAGTCACTGACTATGCTCCCTTGTTTTTCTTCCCCACAGCTTAGTAATATGCACTTTCTCTTTGCTCTGCACTTTGATCAAACTAAATACCTAAGACTCCCACAAAGATAATAGTGGGTGGAAAATTCATGTTACCACAGAGCCACCCAAGGTATGTGTAGCAAATGAATTAAGGTTAAATTGTTTGCTTCTTACTTCCTGTAGGAGCTTGAGCTGATTGCAGATATTGGCAGTTGGCTGGGCACTACAAATGCAAGTTCCCCCTAAAGAAAATGTTGAGACTTTGTAAGTTAGTTGATGTCAACTTCTCTAAAATAACTTTTATTTGCTTTTTAACAACTTGAATTTTAAAATTTCTTATTTAAAGATCTTTGGAAGTTTTAGTTTTGGGCTTTAGAAATAGATGAAATAGCTATCCAGGTGCTAAAAGAATTCTGTCTTTCATCAGGAAATCTTCTTGGACCTCTTGATAATGAGTCTCCTTCGTTACCTTGTAAAGGCAAGGTAAAGGCAAAACCCTAAAGGCAATGATTGATAGATTTTTCAGAGCAAACATCTTTATGCCAAAAACATGAGAAATGAAACTAAAAAACAAATGGAATAATTTAAAAATATACTGGCACAATATGTAACAGATAAATATTTTTACCTTAGTTTATGAGGTACTCTTAGAAATAAAAAAGGAAAGAAAAACAATCTGATCAAAAATAGGCCAGTGATACAAACAGACGGTTTATATAAAGAACACCAATATTCTGTGGATATATAGAAAACATTTAAATAAAGACTAAACAAAGGCACAGAAGGAGACAGTACAGCAAAAAGAAAAATAGCACAGAATCTCCTGTTAGACTGCCTGAGTATAGAGCTCAAATCCCTCACTTACCTCTTTCATACTTTTAGGTAAAAACATTACCTCTCAAAGCCTAGTGTCCTCCTATTTTTTTTCAAATTGAGGGGAAATTCATATAAGATCAAATGAAACATTTTAAGGTGAACAATTAAGTGGCATTTACTATGTTTACAATGTTGTGCAACCATCACGTCTATCTAGTTCCAAAACACTTCATCACTCCAAAGAAAGCCCTGCACCCATTAATCAGTTAATCCCCATTACCTTCTACTCCTAACCCCTGGTAACCACCAATCTATATGTGCCAAAATATTAGTAACGGTTATTTCTGGGTCCTAGGATTAGTTACAATGTTATTTGTGTTTTTTCCTTTACAAGTTTTCAAATGTATACTTACTATTTATGATTTTTAATAAGGAAAAAGACAAACATATTGTCTAAAAAGATCTTACTAACCTTAAGAAAACACTTTCTCTCAGAATCTATGTTACCCTTTTGAAACAATCAACTTTTACATTTTATTTTTTTTTACCATTTCACTTTATCTGGAGAAATAATTCTCCAGTGGTATGTGTTGTAGTGAGTTATGGTGAAAAGAAGAGGAGAAGAAAGTCTCTTGTCAACTTATATAGTATCTATATATATATTTTGCTGGAGCTAAAACTGTTCTGCAGAATGCTCTTCATGAAAGTTTTTTGAAAAACTAATGGAAATAACCACAGCATCCAGGTATACGAACTTAAATGGGACAAGGCTAACAGG
>NW_006797936.1:29727-67769 GCF_000442215.2 Lipotes vexillifer | reverse complement strand
GGAATGCCAGGAAAAAGGTTATGATACTTAACAATGGAAAAGCTAATAAATTGTAGCTTAAGTTAATAAACGTAGGCTAAATTAGTTATAATTGCAATTTTAAAAGTCTGTTCAGTACGTAAGTATGTAGGGTGGTACTGAGTAAAGTAAGCAATTCCTGTTACAACATCACATTTTATTTTATTTTTTTTTTTTCTTGCGTTATGCGGGCCTCTCACTGTCGTGGCCTCTCCCATTTGCGGAGCACAGGCTCCGGACGCGCAGGCCCAGCGGCCATGGCTCACGGGCCCAGCCGCTCCGCGGCATGTGGGATCCTCCCGAAACGGGGCACGAACCCGCGTCTCCTGCATCGGCAGGCGGACTCTCAAGCACTGCGCCACCAGGGAAGCCCACAACATCACATTTTAAATTTGAGATCAATGACTGCAAGAGGAAAATAGATATTGCTGGCCTCTGTTTACAAATTTTTGATTAGGAAAATTACAAATCCTGGTGAGGTATTCTATTAAGAATGAGAATTCCTTTAAATGTTACTATTCTTAGTTCTCTTTTATTCCTCAAAATATTGTCAGTTTTTAAACAGGAAGCTTACTAATATACTTGTGTAACCTGTGTATTTATTTGTTTTGAAATTTAAATAGCTCTGTTTTCCAAATTTTACAACCATTTCTACAGTAACTTGTCAATACAGACATTAAGTGGTACTTAAATGATAGGCATGAAATGTACACTATGTTTAACATGGCTGAGTTAACATTACTGGAAATCTTTGAATTTTGATAATCTCCAGCATTCTATACTTAGTAAGTTTTTGGCTACTTGAAATATAGTTAATTTCTTCTACCAGAAGTACATTAGAATGTAAATTAGTTAATACTTTATCTCATGTTAATGTAGTATGTCAAAAATGAACAGAGTTTGAACCTAAAACCCTGAAAAAACTACAATGTGGCATAGTACAAATCTCAGAATTGTCTCTTTGTAAGATTTTCACCTTTTGATACTGTGTGTCTATTTAAAACATATGATTTAGATTAGTAACCTAATATTTTTGCTAATATGGCTCTGATCCCATAAGCAGTAATAGATAGGCCTGAATTCTGTCAACCTACGGAAGGTTTAGAGAGGTATATACATTTGTTGTCAATGTCTATGTCATCATTTTTAACCACCCCACATGGCACCAGTGACCCTAACCTACTTGTATTTTTGTGGAACTGCTTGTACTCTCTCAGATCTCTAAGACTTTTTGTGTATATATATGTGTGTGTGTATATATATTTATATACAAACATATGCATGTGAGTATATGTATATATACATATATTTTCCTCTTTATTCTGTATCCTGTTACACTGTTTATACTTTTTATCCTCCTCTTCTTAGTATTGCTTGTCCTTCTTTTTGTCTGATTAAATTTTTATCTGTTCAACTACTTTTTTCTCATGCCTTTTTATTTCTCTTTCAAATGTGTTACTTGGAAATGGCATAAAGCTATGTTATGTTTTTTATGCCAATATGAATGTACTTGGTTTTTAATGGGAAATTTTAGTCTATTTTTAATGTAGTGCAATAAATAATAAAACTGATTTTATTTTTCACTAATTTTTAGATGTTCATCATTTATTTTCTTATTTCTTATTTTTTTCCTTTAGCCAACTTTTGGTGAAGTGATCAAATTGTTATTCATTCCCTTCACCCCTCTTGTCATTTTGGAAGTTTTATTTTACTTTTTCATTTTATTTCTGATTATATTCTCCTTCCTGGTACTCATAGTCAAACACACAGTTTACTAACATATTAAAACAATGCCCTTTCCACCTACTCATAGATTCCATTTCCTTACTGCTTCTTTCCATCAAGTCCCAAAATACTTTTACCTCTCCCTCTTCTGCTTGCCACTATCAAAGATTTTGCTGAGACATTTTGGAATTTTTGTTCTAGATTATAATTAGTTTCTTCCTATACTGTTTTCTCCCTGTTCCAAAAATTCTTAATTAGTATTTATAAATCGTATACATAGATTTTTTTTTTTTTGAAGATGCTGGGGGTAGGAGTTAATTAATTTATTTATTTTTGTTGTGTTGGGTCTTCGTTTCTGTGCAAGGGCTTTCTCTAGTTGTGGCAAGTGGGGGCCACTCTTCATCGTGGTGCGCGGGCCTCTCACTATCGCGGCCTCTCTTGTTGCGGAGCACAGGCTCCAGACGCACAGGCTCAGTAGTTGTGGCTCACGGGCCTAGTTGCTCCACGGCATGTGGGATCCTCCCAGACCAGGGCCCGAACCCGTGTCCCCTGCATTAGCAGGCAGACTCTCAACCACTGCGCCACCAGGGAAGCCCCACATAGATTATTAATCACACCCATATCTATCTATCTATGTATCACCCTTCAAATCTATGTTTGTTGATTAAACTATTTATTTTCCTTTCCATCATTTCCTATTTTGAAAATTCCATTCTGAATTATTACTGTCTGGATAGAGTATTTTCTTTTTTTACATCTTTATTGGAGTATAATTGCTTTACAATGGTGTGTTAGTTTCTGCTTTATAACAAAGTGAATCAGTTATACATATACATATGTTCCCATATCTCAAGAGTATTTTCTTAAATAGTTTCTTCGGAAGGGGCATATGAGTGTTATATTCTTTACTTCTTTGTGTATCCACATTTACCTGACAGGGAAATACTGTCATGGATGAATACAGAATTCTTAGTTTAAACTCTTTTTTTTTTTCTCAGTGGTCCACTGAGGTGGTGAGAGCCCAATGACATTCTCTCTCTCTCTCTCTCTCTCTCTTTTTTTTTTTTTTTTCCATTCTAAGTAACTAATTCTTTTGGCTTGAGTTTGTAAGAGGTTTCTCCTTGTCTGTACTAAGTTATGCCTTGGTGAGTGCCTTTTCGCATAGATTCTGTCCAGAATGTATTGAGCCTATCTGCAGTCCCAGGTTCTTCTACAGCTCAGGGACATTTTTTCATTCCCTTGTTTAATTATTGCCTCTCTTCCTTCTGTTCCTTTTTATTTCCTCTAAATTTTCATGATTCTAATATTTAGCCTCACAAATTCATTCTCCACATCTTTTATAATTTCTGCTCATTTATCAGGCCATCACTTTGGTAATTAACAATATCATACTCTATTCAGTCAATAAAATCACTAATTTTATTATATTTGAAAAAGTGTGCTTTTTTAGTTCCCAAAATTCTATATTTGGTGCAGTCCTTGAATCTTCTTAATGTTCTTACTATTTCTTTTCAGGTTTTATCCTTCTCTATGATAGAGCTAGTTCTGAGTGCACTGCCTTTTCTTTTTTTCCCTGATGTCTACCACCCATTGGTACTTATTGTTTAGCTTTGTCAGAAATGGCAGCTCATCTCTAGTTTCTGGGATATACCCTCTCAGCAGTGCTGTGGTGGCTAAACTCTGTTCCCATGACCTGGCCCTGTAGCAATAAGAACCTCTCAGTCTCCTAGGGATTCTGCATGTGGAAACCTCTCTGCTCCCTGGTCTTTTCACACTCTTCAGGCTTAGAAGTAGAGAGGTAGACAACACCCAGGTCAATTTCTTCAACTCTTTGGGGAGAAGTGAGGCAAAGCACAGGTGAGGGAACAAACATTGCCTTTTCACAGGGTGACAATAGGGGAGTTCATAGGTCTCTGAGGACCCGATCCTCTTCCTAAAGAGCTCTTGGAAGACTTCCTGGGGAGACCTTTCTCTTCCACTTATTTCTCAGTCAGGATTCCATGGAGCTGGGGCCTCACTTGCATCCCCTTGGCCTTGCCTACCTGCTGTCTACAGCCAGAGGTAGTAACTGAGGAGAAGGAGATAAGAGTTGATGTGACCGGGAAAGATTTAGTCAAACCATCACCTTTTTAGAATCCCCTGTGCACTTTTGGGTTTAGCGCTTTACCCCTGAACTGACATGGCGCTAACTATAATGTTGGACTTACCTAAAACATTTGCATATTAAATCATGAATTTTCTTGAGTTCAAATTATAAGCTGACTACAGAGGCTTGAGGAGGCCTGCCAGGAATGCAGCTTCTGCATTCTAGGAGCAAGACAGATTCTGGGAACAATTAACAGCACAGTCCAAAAAAAAAGGACATGAGAAATCTGTTCTGCTAATTATTTTCTTTAATGACTCAAACACACACTTATTGAGTACCTGCTATTTACTAATGAAAGGTTATTAAACACACATTAATAAACCTCATCCAGGCACCATTTGGAAGAGGGTGATGACCTGCACTTCTCAGTTTGATTTTCAGAATTGTGATTGTAAATGCTGGATCCATCTCTTCTTGGAAATGCACATAATGTTTGTTATTGTTGTTATTGATAAAGACCATAAGGTTATTGCCTAAAAATAACTGGGTTTACATACCCATTTTACTACACAATGCTTAAATATATACATTATGTATTCATTCCAAAAATATTATGTAACTGTTTGCCAAATACCTTACAATAGTGAAAAGCCAGACCCTTTGTTTACCTCATGGGTAAACACAATGTAGATGTCTATCACAATGTGCATATCTTTCACAATGTAGATGTATATCAAATCATCATGTCATGTATTTTGAGTGTTACAATTTTATTTGTCAACTCTACTTCAATAAAACTGAAAAAAATAATTTAAATTATTACAAACAAAGTTTAACCTGATACATGCTACTAAGGAACACACAGAGACAGAAAAACCAAAGATGACCTATTTTAAAAATGGTCAGGAAAAGCGTCTTTGAGGCGTATGTAAACTGAGACTGAGAAATTATGAGAAGTAGCAGGTTAGGCAGATGTGGAAAAGAGTGATGTTAATAGAGAGAACAAACATACAAAGCTCCAAAGATGAGAAAGAACTTTGGCAGTTTAAAAAAAAGACAAAAAACAAAAAAGACAAAACAGAGTTTCAGGGACTTGGTATATAGCAGGAAGAGTGGGAAATAGAAGAGACTGTAGTCCAGGCATTGATATACCTTTCAAGCATAGTAATAAATAAGGATTTTATTCTATGTGCAGTGAAAATCCCATAAAAATGTCAAGTGTGAGATTCATATAATCAGATATACATTTTTAAATAAACTTTTTGTTATTAAGTAGAAACAGATTGGCAGCATCATGAGAGTGAGTTTGGTCCAAGAAGTGGGGAGATTGGGGTAAGGAATCAAGATCAGATTGGCTTAAATTCTTTACTTCAGATTTGTATTTTGGCCCAGAATTCCTTGGAGACTTTCAGGCTTATCATCTTAAATTGGCTTCCTCTCACCTTTTCTTTGTATTGAAAAATTAGGAGACTATGTAATAGTCCAGACAAGAGATGCTGAAAGCCAGAGTTAGGTAGTAACAATGAGTATGGACACCAGTGGATAAACGTACATTAATTTTGCAGGTTAAATTGACAGAATCATCTAAGGTATTAGACATGAGGTTGAGCAAATGATAGATTTCAAAGATGATATATAGTTATTTCCAGACCTAGCAGCAGGGTAGATGGTTATGCCATTTTCTCAGATATGAGAAAATTGGGTGTAACCTGTTGAGCCGAATCAAGAATTCATGTTTTATACTTATTAAGTTTAAAAGTTTGTGACATTTAAGGGATAGATCAAGTAAGTATGTGCATTTGTAAGCCTGCAGCTCACAAGAGAGATCCAGCCTTGAAATATACATCTGGGAGCCATTAGAATAAAGATGATCTTTAAATCCATGGGGATGGCAATCTAATCATGCTGCTTATCTACTGAGCATCTTTTATGGAGTAGATATTACTGTAGGCATGGGGTATATAATAGTGAGTAGTATATAGATTTGTGCAAGTTTCATCACAGTGGGAGGTAGACAACAGTGTAGAGCAAGGCCGGGAATTGAATCTGAGTAACACATTATAGAAGTCTGGTTGAGGAGGATTACTGAGCATAGGAGACTAAAAGGAATTGGTTAGTGGGTAACAGAAAATTCAAGAGGGTTCCGAAAGAGGAGGTTTTCAAAAAGGAGAGAGTTGTTAACTGTGTTGAGTATTGCTAAGCAGTCAGTAGGCTAAACAAAAGAAAGAGTTCACAGCTTGGCAATGGAGATTGCTGGTGCCCTGAGAAAACTCATGATAGTAATGGTAGGGCTGCCAGGTTGGAGCAGGGTAGAGAGTGAATGAGTGGGGAGGAGCAGAGGCCCTGAGGGGAGACATTTAAATTTTTTTTTTTTTTTAAACTAAAAGATTTCTGGAAGCATCATCTCCCATTTTGGGGAAAAAATTAACCTGATCATCCTGTCTAAAATATCATTTAGAAACTTTTAAAATTTGCTTTTATACTGAGAAAGGACAGATGAGAAGCGTAGAGACCCTTTTTTTCACAGGAGATCCATTAAACATTTTCTTAATATTTACAGAATTTTGGAGGGTTTCCAGATAAACAAGGATAGGATTTGCTCACATTATGTTTGATAGTTTTTGTGGTATTGCAAAATTATGATTAATCAATAATATCTCTCTAAACTGTAGTGATTTAGACATGTTCATTGTTAACAATCCCTAAGACAGAACAGATTCACATTTAAAAATACTCAACATCTAATGGTGTTGTGTACATGTTTAAGATAATTGCAGTGTTCTATAGTATTTTCTCTGTGAGGCACTTTAGACTGACTGTTGTTAATGTATTAAAGACTTCCTTTGCTTAATGGTGAACTGTAGTGTTAGATTACCAAATAAGAATGGGAGTGCATTTAACCAATCCATAATCCTCCCTGATGCTCTGTGTGGATAATCACAGTAAACGTGCCTTACCACGGCAGCACTGTGCAAGCCACTGCAGTGCTTAATTTTGACAATTTTTGTTTTTGTTTAATGATATATATCTTTGGAGTGGTTAAACAATGTTTAAGTTGGGGTGATAACTAGTTCAGCGTTGTATATGGCTTACAATAACAGAATTAGGATGCGATAAACATGCTAGACAGAGAAAAATTTTTTTCTGGTGAAGGTAAATACAGACCCAAGAAATATTGCCAAAGGTTACAGTTAAAGCTGTAGTATTTGATATTGTACCTACACTTAAGTTGGATATTTTAAAATTATTACAGTATTCCTACAGCTGACATGTTCATTTTCCCCTTACATTGATAAACTAGAAAATGTATAGTGATATCTTCCACAATTTTTTCTAGGTGAGGCAGGTTCACGTACAACATATGTGTTGGAATAACCTGGAGTTGCTTTGCCCAAGGAATTGATGGGAATAAATTTTCAGAATTCTTTTTTTAAAAATATTTATTTATTTATTTGGCCGTGCCAGGTCTTAGTTGCAGCATGCAGAATCTTTAGTTGTGGCATGTGGGATCTAGTTCCCTGACCAGGGATCAAACCCGGGCCCCCTGCATTGGGAGCATGGCGTCTTAGCCACTGGACCACCAGGGAAGTCCCAATTTTCAGAATTCTTGATCAAAATGCTAGCTCTGTATTTTCAGGGTAAATGGAGCTAGAATGAGTTAAGAAAAGCTTAGCTTCCTATTTAATTTTAAACTTTTAAAATAAGATAGTATGTGCTTTTTAGGTTTTCAGCTTGTTTTCATGTATTGAGAAAATACATACAATTCCTAACCTATGTATTGACTTTATTCCCTAAATTCATTTATATGATATTATTTGGAACTGGGAATAGGTTTGTCAGCAAGAATGGCTTAAATAGAGTAGTTATTCTCTAGGTCAGCTTACAAGGTTTCATTGAACTCTTACAATAAGAGAGATTTTCTTCCCTTGAACAATAAAATATAAGCACACGAGTGAAAAAAAGCAACATGAAACATAGCTTCTTATGTCGCAGAGCATATGCCTGATTGGAAAAGAATGACCCATACATAAATACACCGATAACAGTACAAATGCCAAATGAGTGACATGTTGAAATTATGTTTGTAGCCTGAGTGGCGAGAGCAATATGGTCATAGAATTTAGAGTAAGTTTTGAGAGTAGGTATATTTTGAAATGAACCTTTGAATAATGAGGAGAATTCGGGTACATAGGAGGAATGGTGAGCACTGCATGTGGGTGGAAAGAAACAAATGTTAATGAAAGAAGATAAATAAGAGGCTTGGCTTGGTAGGCTTATGAATTAGATTTGTATGCAAAGCTATGAGAAAGTGAAATATGCAGAGAGCTAGAAAAGGCCAGTGACCTCCCTGCCCTACCTCTACCCTTCCAGTGAACTGAACTGGGGGTCCCTTGGTTCTCTAGGCCTATTTTGGTTGTGTCCTCAACTATGTCAGGCAGAACTTCCATCTGAAATCAGGTGTTGATGTGACTCTTTCCTTAGAACACTTGTAATGGACCTAAAACACATACTTGGCTTTGAGAATAGCCTTGCCTACTTCTTAGCTGCCTGGGAAACCTGGCACTAAGAAGAGTGAAATGCTTCCTTTTCAGGAGCAGCTGCCCGGCTACCTCACCTTTACAGTTATGACATCATTTTGGTTGTTTACTTGCCTGTTTTTAACGTAGCTCTCTATTTAAAACAAAATGGCTACATAGTCTTCTCTGCAAAATTGGAGATTAGTAGTTTAAATTTAACATGTTAGGGCATATTGTTCAAGGCACTAAGAGAAGGCTGAGGATTTTCATCTGTCCTTGCTTTAGCTAACATCCTTACAAGAGGTAAGATACGTAACTGCATTCACAGTTGCATCCTCTTACATGTTTGAGGCATCATAGCTGCTCTAAGTGACCATGAGCTTATTGCACTAACTTATTTTCTGACACTGAGATATCACTCTGCTAAATGTCAGTGCATCCCTTCTGTGAATGCATGTGACAATGTATCTCCCCAGGAACATAATCTTCGTTTCGTTCGTACTTGAATTTTTAATAGTCCCAACCAGATGGACATCTGCCTTCTTCTCTAAATAGCAATGCTATAGAGTTTGCTTATCCTGGGACTTTTTAACATTTGTGATGAACTCTTTAATGATCAGTAGCAAAGAGAACCCGGAGTTCAACTTGTCAATTAGTAGTACAGCTTCTGGCTAGTGTTAGGTTGAAAATAATTGATTTATATTTCAATGCTATACCATACATGTGTTCTCAAGCAAAGAGGCTTTGCTAATCTTACTGCAAAGAGGCTTTCCAAAAAACACTATCTAAATTGCAGCTGTTTATAAAGCAAGTCAGGAAAGTTATTAGGTGTTTACATTTTATTCATGTGGATGATTAAGAGGATCGTTCTTATCCTAATTATAGCTTCTTGTTATAGTATTTGCAAATGTAATAACATACATGATTTTCTCCTATGATTCTGTGTATCTCTAAGATAGAAATTTAAATGAAGTTGGATTATAAATGAAAGTAGGTATAACATATATTGGGACACCATCAAATATTAGCAAATGAATACTTGGCTGTAGATTTTTATCTCTGATTTGCTTGCTGTCATAGACCCATTAAGATTTGTTTGATCACTAGTGTAGTGAAAAAAATATTGACTGAGAGTCAGTAGATCTGGGTTCTAGTTTTAATTTTGCCACTATTTAAGTACGCAACCTTCAGTAAGTCATTTGTTTACTTCTTTCATTTGCTTTTGCAATCAGTCTTTAATCCGTAAGGTGATTCGCTATACAATTCCACGAATTGAAATTTCGTCTATTTCCTTTCCTCTATACTGGCATTTCCAGGGACCTCAAAGAGCAAATGGCACGTGCTAGTCTTCAATAGATCTTGAATATATTAAGTATTATCATTTACATTTTTAAATGTTTTTGAACCAAGATATAGTTCTCTGGGCATTTCCATATCAATGTCTTTTAACTCCACTTGCTGAGTAATAGCCTTTGTCAACCTTTATAAGAATTTATGACCATAACTGGAAAAAATGTACACTTGGATTTTTCCATTCACCCTTGTAAATAAGTTATGCTTAAATTCTAAAGAAGAATGTTTTAGGTGTTTTGGGGCCTAAGAGGTGCTGGTGGAGTAATGAGATACTGTGTCATCCATCTCCTTCTATGTGCTCTGCTCTCTATTCTGATTAAACATGATCGTTAGCAATTTTGATGAAGAAACAAATGGTGAAGTTATCAAATTTATCCATAAAAATGCCAAATGAAAGAACCAAACAATACACTTGAGAATCGTGATTTATCTCCAGAGCATTTCCAGGAAATACCAACAGAATATACAAAAGAGAAAAATATGTCAAGGCCTGAATTTTGGTAGAACAACAAAATCAACAGGACAAACCCAGATTTCTAAAGCCAATTAAAAAAAAAAGCTTCACAAGGAAAAACAGTAAGATGCTCTTAATTATCCACAAAATAGGCTGCATGAACATAAATAGACTATTTCAATGTCAGAAGGGGATATTCTTACTTGTGCCACATCTGGAGAATTTCATTTCATTCTGTGTTTAATTCTTGAACTCAGTAAACCTTTGTATAACATCATATCTAAAAAGAGAAGTTCCCAACCTTGGTTGCCCTTTAAAAGTACCTTTGAAACTTTCTAAAATGAACTGTAGTAGACTCTACACTAGGTGGTTTTGTTACAGAAGTAGTTCTGGGCTATATACCAAACAGCTGCATTATTTTTATGCAGATACATAGCCTACATAGCCAGCATCAGCTGGTATAGTGGGAAGACATAGTTGTCAAAGACACCTGGATAGGAATATAAAATTAGTTAACTTGGCCTTATATGATAATGCTAATTATAAGACTTAACAGATAGTGAATACTTTCAATGAGTTAAATTGTTTATGTATATTATTGCATTAATCATTATAAAAAAACTTTTTCTAATGATAACTGAGCTTCAGTGATGTGAAATAATTTTCCCCAAATGGTATATTTAACAAGTGGCTTCTTTGATTTCAAAGATTCTTTTCTCATTTTAGTTATTGCATTGTATCACTAGTAGATGACCTGGGATGATGGAAGGAATTGCAGTTCTGAGCCACGTTGGAAGTAGGCCTGAAGCAGGGACTCTCAGGCATTGGGTCACAAAGGACCTCGTGGGTACTGGGAGTCAGAAGGAATCACAGTTGCAGCCACAGAGCCCTAGTGGGAACAGGGTGGCCAGGGCAGAGCTGGAGAGGAATGCCCAGCAGCAGAATGGTACCCATTTGTCCTTATAGTAGAAGTCTTATAGGAAAAACGAAATGTAAAGGAAAATCCTTTTCTCGTTTTGCCTATTCTGGGCACCAGAGTCAAAACTTCAGTTACTAGGTAGAGTTACTTGTGTTGGGGTATCCAGTTATTCCTAAGGGCTGGTCCTTAACACCACAGCTAAGGAGATGCATGGTTCCAGCCTGGCTTTTCTTTTGTGTCTCAAGTCTATCTGGTCCTACATCATCTGTGCTGGAATTTCTGTTTTGTGCTTTATGGTCCACACTATTAACTAAAAGTGTTCTGTCTGCTTCATAACCATGTGTGCGTGTGTGAGCACATGCACAATTCTGCATACCCTCTTCTGACCTCAGGACTCACTCTACACCTTCTTTGAAACTATTATAGCCATGAACACGGTTTTAAAAAAGACGATTTTGGGTGTCAACACTGGTCCTGAGATCAAGACAGTTCCTCATATGGCAGCAGAGTATTCTTCAAATCAGTGGAAACAGTAACTCACCTTACCTCCCAGAAACCAGATTGGTGCAGAGGTGACTGTGTTGCTATCAGAGAGCTGGAACAGGACTTGGAAATCAGGATGGGTTGGCAAAGCAATTCGAAGCCACATTAGCTTAGTCAGGACAGGAGAGGCTCAGAACGACATTGTTATTGCTGCAGTGGCAGTAGCTGGTTAGTCCAGCTTGTTGTCATAGGACTAACAGGGAAGGAAAAGCCTGTGGAGGGGGGAGGTTTACACACTTTTTCAACATTCAAATGGTAATTAGCTCCATGAAGACATGGGTGAACTTGCTTTGACCAAGTGACTCTAAGCTTCTGTTTGAGCTAAAAGATCATGGACTTTAACGGGAATCTTGATTTCTCCACTGATATGTATGACCCAGGAAATAAGTTACACAGAGGACATGAAAGCACATAGAAGACATATTATTTTTCTTCAAGTAGCTTTTATTCTCGGTATATTTAATATTAGAAAACACTTTGTTCATTCAGGAATTGTATTTTCACAGTACACCACTTTCTTTTATGTAGTAATATGTTAATTGAATTATGAAGAAAAATACATAAAATTTGCTTTTAAGAAAGTGAAACATTTCTAATTAGTAAGTGTTACCGTAGTGGTGGGAAACTATTTCAGAGAAAAAATGACTGAAAAACAAAAACAAACACAAAAACAAAACAAAAATGAGGAATGGGCACAAGTAACTGTATATATATTTATTAGAAAGTAACAAAAATAACCATGAGGTCCTGATATACTGGAGCCATTTTGCAGGGAACTTTTGATAAAATTTGAATTAATGTATGAAGACACACTAGAAGGAAATGTCTGTTGTGGCATTTGAAATATAAGATTTATGGTTCTCAAAATGCTGCTGAAGCCAAACAAATATACTTATTCATTATTCATTTTTTTGCTGGTTGCTATGTTAATGTTGGGTGTCAGTAAAAGATTCTGATGCAAAGGCCTTGATTATGCCTTCGATGAGTTTAGTGACTTGTTGAGGCAAACTCAATTCATACTTGAATGCAGTGTTTTCCTCAATAAATTCATGTCTTAATGAATATAGAGGCCATAGAGATAATGATTGATTCTTCTTTTGTGCACAATATGCTATTGATATTTCTTTGTTGGCATAAATTAACTTACCCCTTTAACTTCCCAAGACAAAATAAGCTAACCCACCTTCTTTTTCCCTGGTGCCATATTAGAATGATGTATATCCACTGACAGCTTTTTTTTTTTTTAATATATATTGCTACAATAATTTTATTAAATACTCACAAATTACTAATAAAAGTACTTAAATCACTGAAGTTGGCGGTAAGTGCAATTTTTATATTTGACAATTCCAAGGAAGATAAACTTCCCCATAAGATAAGAATGCTAATCTGTGTCTAAATTGTGTGTGTGTGTGTTTGTGTGTGTGTGTTGAAATATAAGGAGAAAAAAAATCTTAGACTTAGTGAAGTTCTGAATACCTTAAAATATGAAAGTTGTGCTTTAGTGGGTTTTGAAATTGGATTTAGAGAATATTAAGGCAAAAGATCAATAGAGATGGATTATTTTATAGAGAGAGCAGGCATGTTATCAATGCTTAAAGGATTACCCATACTGTGCTGCTAACTTTTCAACGAAGTATCCTGGTATCATTGAAATAGAAAAGTACATTCTTAAAATTTCAAATCATATGATCGATAGTTCTTGCTATTCTTTGACCCTTTAACAAGTAAAATTACATTAACTCAAGGTGAGGGTTTCCATCTGTTTCCAAGTGGTCTTTTATCATTCTAATATTAAATATAAGGTATTGGGGATTCTAGAATTATAATGAAAATAGCGTTTTCACCTGGTTATTGCCAATTTCTAGGGGTCCCATTAACATTGTAAGCTATGTGAATGGTCACTTATGGAAGTCTCTAGTGTATAACACCCCCATAGGAGTATTTTGCAGTTGTGATTATTTTTAATAGAAAGTGATGATTTTCAACTTATTTTAAAAATCTGATTTCACTTTAGAGTATATAGGGCACAATATCATAACATTTATTTTCTTCCCTTTAACTTATCTTTGAGGCAATTATTCGCTAAGCAGAGAACATGAAAATATCTGGAATACATTTAACATGACCTCTTGCACATGCAGATTCATAATTTCTCTCTATCTCCTCCATCTCCTTTGTGCAGCTCAAAAATAATGTTATTGCAAAGTTTGTAACTGCCATCGATTTCCTCTTCTTTGTCTCCATCTAGCATTCGATGCATTGTCAACTGCCTTTTGGTAAATTATTTTCCTGTATATTTTATACTGACCCACAACAGGCCAAGCAGAACAGACAGATGGTATTCATTCTCTATTCAAAACTATTTTTCTGGTAAATATAAATTCTAATACCCATACAAGGTTGCAGTCTTTCTGCAGGGATACAGAGAGAGTAAATCAGGAAGTAAAGCACATTGAGTGTACCTTGACTGTTGGCATTTCTCTTCATTAGGTGTATACTGGGCTCATGTGGAAGGTTTGGGGATGCTCGTGCTATAAATATTAAGTACTTCTCCCAATGAAGAATTATGGGGAAAAGCTTGCAGCTTCTATATCTGATCTCTAGAAAAGATTATCTACCTTACTATAAGACTCTGAGTGGAATTCCATTAATTAATTTTTTTTATAAAATAGCTTTGTGTTTTCTCTTTAGAATACTTAACAAATGTAACTCAAATATTTCATTTTCTTTTCATTTGAGATTTTTAAAATCAAATTCAATACAATATTTCCAAACATCAAAAGCAAAATGATAGTATAACTAATGGGAGAAGAACAGAAAAACATTTTTAGAATTAGAGAACATTAAATTACCACTGATAAAAAGAAAATTAACTAAGTTCCCTGTAGAGACTTCAGATATTTTTGTCAAAGAAAAAATATTTTGTTGGCTATTTTAATAATTTTAAAATATTTTTAGTATTTAATCACAGCTATATTTAGTATGTATACATATCTGCATGTACATATTATGACAGTTATAAAATATTTAATTTAACTTGACTTCTCTCAGCTTAAATTGTCATTCTAATTTCTTTGTGTCCTCCAAGTTTTCCTGTGCTTTCTGAAGCCTGATTTGTGGTGGCTCACCTATCTTTTTTTGTTGTTTGTCTGTTAAGTTACCATTGCTTGAAACTTTTGCATCTTAAACAGAAACAATTTCTATTATTTCCTGATGAGGCAGATTCTTTGTGCTCTGTTTCAGAACTTGTACCACACCAGTTCTTCTGAGATCCTTATACTTCATCTAGGTTTTTCCTCAACTGCATTCTCCTCTTTTCTGGGTAAAGAGAGCTAGGAAAGGTACTCAGGTTCTTTCATCCTTGTCTTCCTCTACAATGCCTTTTAAAGCCCCAGATCTACAGATAACGTGCTCTCTGAACAAGTCCCTATATCCTTATAATTTCTAATTTTAAGAACTGCCCTTGATACTAAGTTTGGCTACCAGTAGTTGTATTTTTTATTAATTTCCTGAATTCCTACAGAGTAATAAACTGAACACTTAAAGTGTGCCTGGCACTGAGGCAAGTGTCTCAGGTAAGGCAACTTCTCTGGAGTAGTCAACTGTAACAAAGGAACAAGGCAAATATCACAGTACTGCTGCATAGTTAGGAAGTGAGGATAAATCTCCAAGAGAAGGGGAAAGTTAAGCAGACGGTCCTATAAATGTCTAACCCAGGAGTTTTCCCTTGGCTTTATTAATGGAGTGTGTCAAACTGTTTATTTATTGTTTAATTTGTATTTATTATTGATTCTAATACATTTTTTTTTCTGTTGACCATGGATTATTAGACAAATATCTAACTATAGAAACAGGGTCAAGGTAATTCTGTCCTCTTAGCATTGTTGTTTGGCCTTCTTGCCTCACTCCGTATACTCTGGTGGATCTCAGCAGCTCTAATAATCTCATCCAGATTTTTTCCCCAAATCTGAACTTCCCGCACAAATTTCTCCCAGGTGGTAGGCCTATATATCCTGATATTCCTTTGTTTCCCTCATGTCCCACATCAAACCCGCCATGTAGTCCTAAAAATTCTACTTTTGAAAATCTCTCCTCCCACTTCCATTTCCAACCTCATTCCCTGTGCTTTAGTAAACAATTTAATTATCCTTTGTCTGTACTATCGAAAAGGTTTAACAATTGCCGCCCCTGATTCCATTCTTATGGGCTTCTACTTTACCTTATACGTTAAGACATCTTCTTCCATCACAGAAATGGTCTCTACTTAAATCTGCTGTTACTTGGATACAGGCTCAAATCCAAATTAAGTCCAACACAATTTCATTCTCAAATATCTCTCCAGTCTTGACTGTTGCTCTAATTGCCTTTATAAATCTCACTCTATCTATACTAGATGTAAATAGTTCTGATATATGAAACTTCTCTGCTGCTGCTAATACTGCTCTCTTTTCTTGAAGAGAGTCCTCGCTCTTTTTCCTTCTGATGGCAGGAATAATTTTAACGACTCTTCTCCTACTAAGAGCTATAACATCAGGTATCAAATTTAATGCTATGTAATATTATCTCATATAAAGCTGATGCTCTTGTTATCTCCATTTTTACTATTGAAGAGACTGAAACATAGAGAGGTTAAATAACGTGTCCGAGGTCAGAAGCGGGGAGCATGTCAGAGCTGACATCTGTAATAAAAGTAATGTATGCTGTTATCACTGAAGGACTTGTCCTCATTAATTTAGTGCAGAGATGTGAAGAATTTAAAATGAAGAGCTTAACCCCCAATGAAATGTATAAACTGAATATAAACCAAATGCAAGGAATTACTAAAAGAAGCAATTATTATTATTTGTGCATTTGTTTGGGTCTTAATCCTTGGCTTAGAGACCCACAAACTTTGTGGCATAATTTAAAATAGATAGAATAATAGACTCAGTTGGGTAGGCAGTACATGATAACACAGAAGTATGTGACAGAATGCAGAGACACAGCTCTGATAAAGGAACAATAGTTACTGTCTCAGTCATCTCCTTTGTTAGAACAGAAGCTCCAAACAGGGTATTGTGGGCTATACATCACTCTCCTAGATGGGAGTCTTCCACCTAAAATACCTACATGGTGGTTCTGGACCAATTTCAGAAATAAGAACAGTTCTTTTTCATATGGAAAAGGTAGGAGTCTGTCCCTCATAGAGAGAATGACGTGTATTTCTGTTTTACCAAGTGGACAGGCAGATTGTGATATTTTACTTTTAGCTAAATTAATGCCATCGTTATTTCACTTTTTTTCTGAGAAAGAAAAAAATAGGAAAGTGGTGTTTTCTGTTTCTAATAAGTAGTTTCTTAGAACACAATGAAAGAAATCTTGAGTAAGAGATATTTGAAAAAGAACTTTAAATATTTCATATATATTATCTTTCTTTAAAATTCACAGTGTTTTCTTGGCACCTATCATAGTAGAAAAAGGTTTCTTTTTTATTTTTGACAGAACACTAAATTGCAACTTTGAGGGTATTTTTGTAAAGCCAGATAGCACCATTATCTAGTAGAAAATGTATTCTTGTTATATTTATGCCACTCTTGGAATGTAAAGGATCACCATAATACATCTGAGAGAAATAAATAGAACTATGAATACAATTTTTTTTTTAATTGATTACTTCTAAGCACAGGCATTGCAGCCTTCTGGCTGGACTTGCAATGCTCTCCTTTCAAGTCAATACATAGCTCTCCAGATCTACTTACTTCTATAAAATGGTCAATGCATTGTTGAGCAGACTCTGAGTTTTGAAGAGAGAGAGGCAGTACGGCATTTCAATTGGAATTCTTTTGACTGGAGGGTTTGGTGATTAAGCTGGTCACTTGTGGAAATATATTGATTTCGTGATGTATTTTCAGGAAGTGATTTTTCTTTTCTGAAACACTGTGTCATCATGTGCTACTTAGAATTTCTTCTCTTCCCAAAGGGACATGGCACAGCTTTCAACAACTGAAATGAAGTTGTAACAATGGAAAAAGTAAATATTTTGTCATTGTTATATTCAACCCCCTAAATATTAATAGAGAATCTGCAAATATGAGTTTGTGTTTTTCTTGGTTCTTAAGGGCTTATGAAGTAAGCATATTTCAGCTTATTATGCATTAGCCATACTATCCAGAAAAGCATACTGTGGTATATTACAATTTTAAATTACAGACAGCACACGAAATGTATAAAATACTTAGTTTTATACTTGGCATAGAATGTTGCTTACATTTTAGATTAGATTTTTTTTCCTTTTTTTCCACATTTCTCTGCTTTAGAAATCGTTCTTTAAAATTGACTATTTTAAATGAATAGTTTCATGATCTCTTTTTGAATACTTACCTTTGGAAATAAACCAACATATATTGAGCCTGTATTATATGTCAGGCACTTTAAGATTACATTTCATTTAATAGTCATAAGAATTATTTGAAGTGGACATCATTACTCTTTTGCAGATAAGAAAAAAAAGATAAGACTCAAAAATGTTACATGGGACTTCCCTAGTGGCTCAGTGGTTAAGAATCCACCTGCCAACGCAGGAGACATTGCTTTGATCCCTGGTCCAGGAAGTCCCCCATGCCACGGAGCAACTAAGCCCGTGTGCCACAACTACTGAACCCGCACACCACAACTACTGAAACCCGCGTGCCTAGAGCCCATGTTCCACAACAAGAGAAGCCACCACAATGAGAAGCCCACGCACCACAACGAAGAGTAGCCCCCACTCGCCTCAACTAGAGAAAGTCCGCACTCAGCAGCAAAGACCCAATGCAGCCAAAAATAAAAAATTTTTTTAAAAAAGTTCCATGTCAAGACTCACCCAAATAATAAGTATAATAATATAATGGTAAAATATGACATATTTGGGGGCACATTCAATACCCAGTCTAATCCTCTTCTCTTTTATCTTCATTAAATGGAGACTAGACATTTAAAATACTTTATTTTTCAGCTTTGCTTGCAGCTAAGGGTGGCCTAATGACCCAGTTCTGGTCAATGGGATGTAAAAAGAAGTTTCTGTAGAAGGTGTCCTCCTTATCTTTATTTTTCTCTTCTGTCTGAAAACAGATTTCATACCTGGAATTATGCAGTCTTTCTGAGATCACATGAAAATTGCCAATCGGGAAGACAAGTAATTCTGCAATATTAGGTCTTCCTGGAATAGTTATATGAGGTCTTGGTTGTCCAGCCAAGGACTTGATATTGCATAAGAAAAATAAATTGCTTATTTTTTTTTTTTTTTTTTTTTTTTTTTTTTTTTTGTGGTATGCGGGCCTCTCACTGTCGTGGCCTCTCCCATTGTGGAGCACAGGCTCCGGACGAGCAGGCTCAGCGGCCATGGCTCACGGGCCCAGCCGCTCCACGGCATGCGGGATCCTCCCAGACCGGGGCACGAACCCGTATCCCCTGCATCGGCAGGCGGACTCTCAACCACTGCGCCACCAGGGAAGCCCTAAATTGCTTATTTTTTGAAAGATCATGTTTATGTGACTTTTTGTTACTTTAAGTCCAACAAGTCTTTGCTAAGTGTTAAGCCCACTTCCATTGTTGGTTTCTGTGGAGGGTTGGGGAGGGTTCAGAGAATGTATCCCCAAAGAAATTTTAGTCCACATTTAAAGAATTGTTAAGGAAATTAGATACTAGTTTAAATGAATCAAATTAACAAATTTTCAAGCCTCTGTTATGGGCTGGTCACTTAGATCGCAAAGCACAGGATGTGATTGAGTTAATGTGTTTTTTGTGTTTGTTTGTTTGAACTTCCTGTCTTAGCTCCGGTGTACTTGAAGAGGTGAGGATTTTGATTTTTAACTGACTCCAGGCAGCTAGGTCTGGCTTAGAAGAGAAGGCACACCATGTCTTGACTTTGCTCTGAGCATTCATTTCTATGATTTCTCTAATTTTTGTAACATTTCTCTCTCCCCTCCCTCTCCCCCATCTCCTTCTGTCTCTTCTCCCTCCCCGTCCTTTCCTTCTTCTTTTCTACATAATCAGGATTTGTTGATTCTAGTTTATGTTTGTTTGCTGTCCTTTCCTCCCTTCTAAAAATGTGTGCAGTTCAGGTTTGGATTCATGGCTTTTTGGTAATTAATCTCTATATTTTGTGTAATTTAATATTATTCTTTTTTTAAAATATAAAACGTAGAGCCAACTCTTCTGGATAGAGTAAGTGACCACCAGGAGATACGGGGTTATGAATCTGGTTATTCTGGCCTGTAATTTGTGAATTGTAGTTTTTTCAGAGAATAATCCTATCTGACAATATGTGAACACTAGAGGAAGTAGGCAACTGAAAAGGAATGACTAGATAATTAACTTTTTCAGAAAGATGCAGGGTTACAGTTTTCAGTAAACAAACACAGCCTCCTATCTGGACAAAGGCTAGGTTAAAAATTCACTACTTTCTAGGATGGTAGTAATTTTTTACACCATTTTCATCTCTTCCTCATAAATTGCAAAAAGATGGGAGGGTCATGGTTCATCTTACAGTTTCCCTTTCGATTATAGCAACTTTAAGGCAAATCAGAAATAAGACCAAACAAGCTGACAGGGCCCTTTTAAATACCTTCTTTACCATTTAAATGCAGTCTAAGAGTCCAAAACAGAAAGCCTGGGCTTTTGAAACACAACTGGACCAGGTGTGTGGAGACATTTTGAAGGCTGAATTAGGTATGAATGTTTATTAACGTTGGACTGATGGCTTTGGGGTTAGGGTATGATTTTATTAGATAAAAATGAGGTCAGTTGTGGAGCAAAAATGTAATGTTATGCTTGTAAACTTGTTTGATAGATAAATAATTGCAATTGCAATCTGAACAAAGGAATTCAGTTGGCATTTTGCCAGGCATCTGAACGAACAGTAAGCTCCATGTTGGTTTTCCTTTTTTCCCCCCTAAGAATTATTTAGATAGGTGTGGTGGAATGGGGAGCAATCTGGGAGAAAATATTTGAAAAGTGAAAAAAAGCAATTATTATCTATTTTCACTATTGTGAAGCTATAAGAAAGTCTGTTGTTTGATTAGGAACAATCAGAAGAATTACAGTAAGTTATTTTAATGTTTTTCAATATTAAGTGAAATTGGGATTTTTTGGGAAATACTAAAACATTTTGAAAATAAAAAAATTAATTCAACAAGTGCAGTGTATAGTGTGAAGATTTTTACCTCCTCAAAAATGTTATAGATCATTATATTACAATGGAGAATTGAGGCTAACTTCTTTACTGTGTGTCAATTAATGATACTTGTCTTTATTTCTCCCATGTGCCTACTGATATTTTATGCCTTGTAATTCACAGCAGTCATGGAACTGCGATTATCTTTCATTCTCAATTGTTCCTATCACAATTTTAGTAGTAAGTATATTGCTTTTAAAAACAATTCTTGTACTACCAAATTTTTAAAAGACCAGTTTACAGAGTTTTAAAATGAAATGTAAGTTAATAGGATGTCCAAAAATAAGGCTTCTTAGGAAAAATATAAATTAGAAAACAATTTTCAAATTGATATTTGATTATTAACCTACAGTGTACCAAGGCAAGGATTGTAATAATTATCATACTTTTATTAATCAAACAACCTATTTACAAATATGTTTCCTGAGAAAATGCAATAAATAAGAATGTTTATGGAGAACAACTGATGAGGTAGCTATAAAGGATGATATCAATTGAAAAGATAAGAAAAGTACTTTATTGCATAAGGCATGTGAGAAGCCAGCCATGGAGTCAGCATATAGTACTGTATAGTACCCCACTAAAAAGCCTACGAAAGGCATTGGTCATGAAAGGCAAGCAGATATGCAATCTTTTTGATGGCTAAAATAAAATGAGGAAAATACAGCTTGGAAATAATGTTCAGAATTCTTTTCATGTACAAATGTATGATAGTTTGCTGAGAACTCAGTCATGGCTGAGAAATCATGATTCTTTTATAATGCTTTCTTTCCTTCATGCTTTAAGCAACACTAATTTACATATTTATATCTTCAAATCTCAGCTTGTGCAATTCTAAAGCAGAGCTAACACTTCCCTTTTAACCTGAAATCATGAAATCAAAGCAGCGTCTGGGTAGGAACTGGCTTTAGAATTGAATTAGTCTACTTTTTTTTTCATTGTGAATATTTTTGCTCATTGTAATTTTATAATGAGTCAGTCAACTTTAGTCTACTTCTTGGTCTGATGACCAAATTCCCTTTATTATTCTCCTGCTAAGGTGATTTACAATTGTACTCCTTTATTGATGGGGAAAATGTCCTATCTTTGAACTTCACAGACGGATGTAGGAAGAATGTCTCTATCTTAACCAAACATATACTTTTATATATACTTTCTTATAAAACCTAGTTCCACATCATGGGGACATCGAGAACACATTTGGTCCCTCCTCCAGACAGTAACCCTTCAATTATTTAAAGAATATAATTTCTATCACACTCGCGCATTCTGATTTTCTCAAAATTTTAAACTTTATATTTTAGAATAATTACATTGATATTTATACAACAATCTTGCTGAGGCTTTATAGGAATTACATAATCCTGTATATCAATTTGTGAAGAACTTACATCTTTACTATGTTGATTCTTCCAATCCAGGAACACATGTCTTACTACTTATTTAGATCTCCTTTGATTTCATCAGTTTTTTTCAGTTTTCAGCATACAAGTCCTGTATATGTATTGTGAGATTTACACATAACTATTTCATTTTTTGAGTGATTATAGATGGTGTGATGTTTTTAATTTCAGAATCTATGTTTTCATTGCAAGTATATAGAAATATAGTTGATTTTTATATATGTCTGCACAAATAATCGAGTTCTCTGCAAAGAGTAAGTTTTATTTCTTTCTTTCTGCTTTTTGTGACTTTTATTTCCTCTTCTTGCCTTATTGCCCTAGAACTTCAAGCCCTACATTGAATGAGAGTGGTGAGAAAGGACATATTTGCCATATTCTCAATGTTAGTGGGAAAGCATTCACTGTTTCATCATTTAAGATAATGTTAATAGATTCTTTTGTAGATGATTTTATCATGTGAGGAAGTTCACCTCTTTTCCTATTTTTCTGTTGTGAATAAATGTAGAATTTTATCATTTACTTTTTCTGTATCAATTAATATATCAATTAATATAATAATGTGATTTTCTTCTTTATCTTGTTAATAAAATAAATAACATTGACTGGTTTTCCAATATTGAACTTACCACTCATCCCTGAAATAAACCTCTTGGTCAATACTTTTCTTAGACATTTCTGAATTCTATTTGTTGGTACTTTGGAGTACTAATGAATAAGATTTTTGTACTATTATAATACATCTTTATTGGGGTATAATTGCTTTACAATGGTGTGTTAGTTTCTGCTTTATAACAAAGTGAATCAGTTATACATATACATATGTTCCCATATCTCTTCCCTCTTGCGTCTCCCTCCCTCCCACCCTCCCTATCCCACCCCTCTAGGTGGTCACAGAGCACCTAGCTGGTCTCCCTATGCTATGTGGCTGCTTCCCACTAGCTACCTATTTTACGTTTGGTAGTGTATATATGTCCATTCGCCCTAACACACCTCACCCTTCCCCCTCCCCATATCCTCAAGTCTGTTCTCCAGTAGGTCTCTGTCTTTATTCCTGTTTTACCCCTAGGTTCTTCATAACATTTTTTTTTCTTAAATTCCATATATATGTGTTAGCATACGGTATTTGTCCTTCTCTTTCTGACTTACTTCACTCTGTATGACAGACTCTAGATCTATCCACCTCATTACAAATAGCTCAATTTCGTTTCTTTTTATGGCTGAGTAATATTCCATTGTATATATGTGCCACATCTTCTTTATCCATTCATCTGATGATGGACACTTAGGTTGCTTCCATCTCCGGGCTATTGTAAATAGAGCCTCAATGAACATTTTGGTACATGACTCTTTTTGAATTATGGTTTTCTCAGGGTATATGCCCAGTAGTGGGATTGCTAGGTCATATGGTAGTTCTATTTGTAGTTTTTTAAGGAACCTCCATACTGTTCTCCACAGTGGCTGAACCAATTCACATTCCCACCAGCAGTGCAAGAGTGTTCCCTTTTCTCCACACCCTCTCCAGCATTTATTTTTTCTAGATTTTTTGATGATGGCCATTCTGACTGGTGTAAGATAATATCTCATTGTAGTTTTGATTTGCATTTCTCTAATGATTAATGATGTTGAGCATTCTTTCATGTGTTTGTTGGCAGTCTGTATATCTTCTTTGGAGAAATGTCTATTTAGGTCTTCTGCCCATTTTTGGATTGGGTTGTTTATTTTTTTGTTATTGAGCTGCATGAGCTGCCTGTAAATTTTAGAGATTAATCCTTTGTCAGTTGATTCATTTGCAAATATTTTCTCCCATTCTGAGGGCTGTCTTTTGGTCTTGTTTATGGTTTCCTTTGCTGTGCAAAAGCTTTGAAGTTTCATTAGGTCCCATTTGTTTATTTTTGTTTTTATCTCCATTACTCTAGGAGATGGGTCAAGAAGGATCTTGCTGTGATTTATGTCATAGAGTGTTCTGCCTATGTTTTCCTCTAAGAGTTTGATAGTTTCTGGCCTTACATTTAGGTCTTTAATCCATTTTGAGCTTATTTTTGTGTATGGTGTTAGGGAGTGATCTAATCTCATACTTTTACATGTACCTGTCCAGTTTTCCCAGCACCACTTATTGAAGAGGCTGTCCTTTCTCCACTGTACATTCCTGCCTCCTTTATCAAAGATAAGGTGACCATATGTGCGTGGGTTTATCTCTGGGCTTTCTATCCTGTTCCATTGATCTATCTTTCTGTTTTTGTGCCAGTACCATACTGTCTTGATTACTGTAGCTTTGTAGTATAGTCTGAAGTCAGGGAGCCTGATTGCTCCAGCTCTGTTTTTCGTTCTCAAGATTGCTTTGGCTAGTCGGAGTCCTTTGTGTTTCCATACAAATTGTGAAATTTTTTGTTCTAGTTCTGTGAAAAATGCCAGTGGTAGTTTGATAGGGATTGCATTGAATCTATAGATTGCTTTGGGTAGTAGAGTCATTTTCACAATGTTGATTCTTCCAATCCAAGAACATGGTATATCTCTCCATCTGTTTGTATCATCTTTAATTTCTTTCATCAGTGTCAAGAGAAGGAAAAGTCCTATAATAACGAACCCAAAACAATTTAGAAAATGGGAATAGGAACATACATATCGATAATTACCTTAAATGTAAATGGACTAAATGCTCCCACCAAAAGACACAGATTGGCTGAATGGATACAAAAACAAGACCCATATATATGCTGTCTACAAGAGACCCACTTCAGACCTAGAGACACATACAGACTGAAAGTAAGGGGATGGAAAAAGATATTCCATGCAAATGGAAATCAAAAGAAAGCTGGAGTAGCAATTCTCATATCAGACAAAATAGGCTTTAAAATAAAGACTATTACAAGAGACAAAGAAGGACACTACATAATGATCAGGGGATTGATCCAAGAAGAAGATATAACAATTGTAAATATTTATGCACACAACATAGGAGCACCTCAATATACAAGGCAAATACTAACAGCCGTAAGAGGGGAAATCGACAGTAACACATTCATAGTAGGGGACCTTAACACACCACTTTCACCAATGGACAGATCATCCAAAATGAAAATAAATAAGGAAACACAAGCTTTAAATGATACATTAAAGAAGATGGACTTAATTGATATTTATCGGACATTCCATCCAAAAACAGCAGAATACACATTTTTCTCAAGTGCTCATGGAACATTCTCCAGGATAGATCATATCTTGGGTCACAAATGCTCACATTTTAATTAGCATCCTTTTTTTGTGAAAAACTCTATATTCTATTTTAGGAACATATTATGCAGTAAAAATATTTTAGGTCTTCATTTATATTACACCGATGCTAAAGCAAACTCATGGAGAAATAAGTAAATGGATTTAAAGGAAAACTATCTGTTAGGTAGTAAATATCTAATAGGTGAATATCAGATAGTCATGAGTATGTAAATGAAAGCAGTTTTCCCCAATTACTTGAAAAGTGGAAAAAGGTCAACTTTATGTATACAACATGCTTTTGTGGATGTGCTATATATGAGTAGTTGATTGATTTATTTCTTGTTACTAGTTTTGTATATAGGACCTATAATGTGCCAAGTGCCTTTTAAAAATACTAATTCATGTAATCATACATATAGTCTGTAAGATATTATTATTATTCCTGCTTATTATATTATTAACTAAATTAGTAACAGGAAAGGAGAAGAAAATTGAACCCTAAGTATTTACTCATCACTTTTTCTTTGCTGCCGTAAAATTACTTAGATATTTATGCTAATAGAAAAAGTGTTGAGGGTGGGTTTTTTTTTTGTTGTTTGTTTGTTTTTGGTTTCAAGAAAAGTTTTATTACCTTTACAAAGCATCATCGTTTTTCTAATATTATAAACAAGACAAAATTTTAAATAAGCTTGCATTTCCTGAAAATAAAACAGCAATATGAAAAAGGGACATAGAACCTAAGGTGATCATTCTCAATTCATTCAATAAATTTTCTTGATCCATTTTTATTAAAACTTTAGTGTCACTCAAAAAATAAGGCTGGGTAATAAAAGTAAGGGATATGGGAGGAATACTAGTGGAAATAGATGTTGGAATCATACTTTAGAAGCAATTGAAAATGATATTTTAAAAGAGAAACAATGAAATTAATATATTTTGATATGTATCATGCTAAACAAGGAGTTAACTTATATGTGGCTTCAGAAAGAATAATCTTTTGTTCAGTCATTCCATAAACTTAGTAAACATCTATTGTGTGCCAGGTACTTTGTGTGGTTTGGGAACAGAATTGGAGCTGTGACAGGGTTTTACCTTAAAAATGCTCTAAGGGAAGAAAGACATGTGAAAAGAAGAAGCATAATGCAATGTGGTAACTCCCGTAATAGAAATACCATGCACAAAGTGATGTGTTTTGGCCAAAGGGAAATAGTTACAGGGAATCAGATTTTTGCCAAATATATTAACAATCTTTAAAAAATAGAGCTATTTCTTTACAAAAGGAACAGGCTGAGGAGTAGTAGTCCATAATTATGAAAACATTCAACCAGCACATTGCTAATCATGTAAAAAGTACTGGAGGTTGATTTCCTCCACTGGTTGAGATTCAAGATTAGGAGACTTCACCTCTATGACCTCTCAACTCCAAGATTCTGTGGGGAGATTATGAAGTGTTGTACACACTTGTCAGATCATAAAGAAATGTCTTAAGTAAAAAGCATTTTAACAAGTGTTTATCAGAACCTCTTATGGGCCTCTCTCTCTGGTTGCTGCTGTGGGAAATACAGATAAGTACAATGCATAGGTATTTTTCACTAGCTTAAAATTGCATAATATTCAGGTTGAAAAGTATTCTTACTCATTTAACAAACAAGTATACTACATTTCCACTAGACACTAGATGTTTTGCTATTTTTATTACTTATGAATAACTATCACTTTTTGAGATCCTAGGGCACTCCACTGGCGCTGTACCATGCTATTACTTAACCCTTTCAGGGTGGCTGTATAGTAGAGATAGTCTCCATTATAGATGGGATGATCACATTGATATTCAAAAAAGTTTAAAAAATCACCCAGCATTACCCAGTGGTAAATGGCACAGCTAGGTTTTAAACTCAATTCTACTAATTCCAAAACACATAGTGCTTGGTGACAAGATAGATGATCCGTTAGGAAACAATCTAAACCACACTAAGCATTTGTGCAATTACCGTGGATGATTCATATATTGGTTACTAATATCAGATAATATTTTTTCTTACAAACTTAAATTACAATTTCATATATTCTAATACTTTCTAACATGTCTTAAGCCCTTGATATGCTCCAGGCATTATTCTAGAGCACTTGCACTTGATCATCACCATAAACCTATGAGGAATTTCCTTGCTCACCATCTAAATTTTAGAGAAAATGTTATCCTTAGTCTCATAGCATTATTCCAACCATCAAAACTATCTGTTTCTTTGAACCCCCCCTCCTTCACATACACACTACCATGATGTGTATATTCTTCCAAATAATTTATTAAATTTTGCTATTCATTGTCTCTATTCTTGAAGGCATGAATCATGTAAAATGCACCACCATGTTATTATCCACATTTAAATAGTATTTTGTTCCTTGGAAATTATATGCATTAAGAAGAAACACTTCAGTCTATTGCCTGAACTTGCCATATTAAGCTTAAATAACTTAGCATATGATTCTCATGACTTGTGATTAACTCTATCATATTTTTAGCCTTATATTTGCTCATTACCTGAATAGCTATTTAATAAAAATTATCCTGAAATTATTCAATCACTGTTTATCACCACAAAGCTATTTTCCTGCAGAATCAACACAAATATATTTGACTATTCCTGAACTTAATATTGGACTTGTAACTTTGATGACTCAATCTATCAAAATCTTAAATGCATATTTGGATTTTTTTAATGAAAGAAGAACTATAAAATTTCTGGAATTTTAATAACTATTTTGTTATTAAAACTTGCCAAATTTTACATTTATATACATCATATTTGTACTCTAACTGCAGTATGGCATTTTATAATGGAAAGGATTTTAATATCAGTAAGCTCAAAGAAGTTTAGTAAAATTAAACAAATATAGATATTTTATCATCTTCGGTAAAATAGGAATAATGCATCTGGGTTGAAGGTTTGGAGCAGAATTAAAACACAATACACGTAAAAAGTTGTTGGCAAAGTAGGCAACCAGTAAATACCTTCTGTTATATTATGGACGAAACTGGTCAGATATTTCTGCCCTGCAGAATGGCATAAACAGTGACCTATATGACATTTTATATATATATATATAGTTTCTGTTTCTCTGGAGAACCCTGACTAATACACTAATAAAAGTAAAAATCTACCATGATAAACTCTGATACTTGTGTGGTCATATGTTGACTAGAAGTTGGTAAACACATAAAACATATATTTTCTAAAGTGATTTTTACCCAAGGCACTAATGTTACAAGATAGGAAAAAATATTTTCTTCATTACAATAAGCCATTAGGCCCCTGGAAGGATTACTGTTGCTAGAAAACAAATCAAGACCCTGGGCACTTGCCTAATCTATGTCCTGCTCTGTTCATCTGCTTCATCATTTTCTCTCTGCAGTCCAGCTTGTTTTGTCCCCCAAGCACACAGCAGTAAAGAGGCTTGATTTCATTGTTCACATGCTCCTTCAATCCAAATGGCCCATCCTGGGTTAGGTTCCAGTTTATATCCAGTGGGTTGCAAGATATATTGTCATATTCCCTGCTGCTCCTGTTGTGGGATAGGTAGTGAAAGAGGTAGTTTTGAAGTGGGCAAACCCTGCAATCAGTGGCCACTTACATTTCAGTGCACCCCTGAAAGCCCAGCCTCCATATGTCCATTACCTAAATGCATACATGTCTAAAACCTACGAGGCTGAGGTATGACCCTTATGATCTTTCCATGGCATGTGCCTAGGTAAAGCACACCAGTAAATTTCATTTGAATTATCTGTGTGAGTACTGCTGTTTAGAGCAACTAATACTTTATTGATGTTTCTTTCACCCTCTTTTTTTTTTTTTTTTTTTTTTTCCTTGCGTTATGCGGGCCTCTCACTGTTGTGGCCTCTCCCATTTGCGGAGCACAGGCTCCGGACGCGCAGGCTCAGTGGCCATGGCTCACGGGCCCAGCCGCTCCGCGGCATGTGGGATCTTCCCGAAACGGGGCACAAACCCGCGTCTCCTGCATCGGCAGGCGGACTCTCAAGCACTGCGCCACCAGGGAAGCCCATCACCCTCTCTTTTCCTCTGACTTCAGTATCATCTACTGCTCTATGAAATATTTGTTTGTTCTCTCTTTTGAACAATTTTATCCACTGCCGCAAATATGCATATGGAGTCATTGCTTGGCTTTGGAGATATGTTCTGTTGGTTATCACATTGTTTCTTCATGTCTGACTTTATACAATTAATCTGAGGTTACTAGGAACCATTGTATCTCAGAACTTTGCCCAATATGCTCATTTCTTTTTACCATGTAAGATGCAATTATGAAAAACCCATGTCTCAGCATTTTCAGAGTATCCTAGTTTCATTTTAACTCTAAGGTCTCTGAGGAAAGAATAAGTTTACTGCACTGAACTTGAAAGGGGGAATACTAGGTTAAATGGTTGAGAAAAAATTAAACCTGTAGCCTTTTTCATATGTTGGATCCAGTAGTAGACTTCCTTTGTTACCAGAAGATAATAGCCCAAGCTGAGTGAATCGAAAATTTGGTTTCCTGGGGACTGCTGTTTTTTCTTGATGGAACCCTGTATCTGGGTCAATCAAATATCTAATTTAAATGTTTTTATCATAAAGATATTATTCAGTGCTCTGACTCTGGTGTGCAGAGTGTGTCCAGCTCGGAGTGTATGCTTGTCTGATAACCCTTAGAGCTGACTCTGAAAAAGCCAAGAATATGTGGAGCAGGCAGTGGAGGCTATTGGTGTTCCTGATCTCTAATCCACTAAGCTGCTATTAGGTTTTAGATCAGTTTCTTTAACACCACAAGCATCCCACCAGAGTGCCAAGCATGGCCTCTACCACGCACTACACTAATGGCAAAGCACAGAGTTAGAGACTGGTGATGCATATTTATATGTCCAGGGACCAGAGATTATCAAATAATGAATCTGTCCCTTAATTAACAGTCACTATAACCCTTTCATATTTTCAAGTTTATTTTTAATGCTATCTATAATTGTATTTTAAAATGATGGCAGTAAATTTGAGTAGAACTAGAGATAAAATATTAGCATGTGTGGACTCCTGTATGCTTTCTGCATTTACCTATTACAAGGGTGGGATTCAGTGACTCCTTAGAAAGCAGCAAAAGATCTGCCTAGTACACAAATCACAACTTAAACATTCAGACCCAGAGGTGTGATGAGGCTTTTTATGTGTCAGGGTTTGCAGCACTACTAGTCTAGTTTGTTGACTCCTGTATATTCTTGTCGGTTTTCCCCTCATTTTTGATCTATAAGATCTATACTGATTGTTAGTATGTGAGCCTTGAAAAGACTTTGGTGTTATTGCAAATTTAGGATTGAAAATCAGATGTGATTTGCGAAATGTATTTGGAGATAGAATATACTGTTTTTCTCAGGAAACATAAGTTCGGTAAGCTTCTTTGAACCATATGTTGTTATTTTTAAAAACTTATTTAGTACTTTCTAATTCAGTTTATTCTTCTTATGCTATTAAGAAGAGTCTCCTTTGTTTTCAGTTTTCTTGATTAGTATTAATAATTGACATAGTCTTGGGCCATAATTTTAGCAACAATTGAATGCACAATATGATATAAATATTGAGATTGTTAGTGAAATAGATCGATTTTTATCAACTCTAAGCATTTAGTTTTAAGTTCATAATGCTTTATTCAGGTTTTACAAGTTAGTACCAATTTAGAAATTATTTGCAAATCAATTTAATAAGGAAACCAAGTTCATATTTTAATGTACTTACTATAATTATAAAATAAAAGAAGTTGGCAAACCCATATGTCATCATAACAACATATTAGATATAGTTGCATAAAATATTGCTTCAGAGACATAATTTACTGTGAAAGATCAATGGTGAGAGCATGAAAGCTTGGCAAATATATGGCTTTAATTAATAATCAATAATAATGATAACAACAATAATAAATTTTCCTTCACAGTTGTCATTCCCAAAGGTATGTAGAAGCCTAAGTAAAAATAAGAAAGAATAGATTCACTTTAGCGAAGGCAATACTCTTTGCCCATATATGCTTTCAAAGAAATAAAAGCAAATAAGATCATTTTATGTACAGGAATAGCATCATGTTTATATATGAAAAATTTAAAACATCTCTACATACATCAATAATAATCTGTTCACATGTTAATCATATCAGGATAGTTAAAATGGCATAAATTAATGTTCAAGATAACTAAAAGTGAATTTACCTTTTGTGGTTCTGTACAAAAGAAAAAGAACAGATACACTGTGGCATATTATTTTTACATTTGAAAAAACCAAGCTGTTTTTTTAAAATGCTGAAAATTCTTTTTGCTCTTTCTGCCTAACTATTCATTATTTCAATAAATTTGCTCTACTTCATAGAATCATATGAATTCTTAGTGAGTTGCAAGCAGTGGATCTTTTAATTTGAAAGAGTTTACAATTTTATTAAATAATTCTTAATTATTCTGGAAAATTAAGATTCACAGACAACTCTAAGATTTAAGTTAAATTAAATTTGAAATTAATTTAAATTTGAAATTAAATTAAATATATTTGCTATCCTGCCACCTAAAAATACATCTGGTAAATTTTTTTTGTATATCCTTCCAGACTATATTCAAAGAACTTTTTCATTTTTCAACCAAAAATGTATGTACAGTACACATATTGTTTTATAATTTGTATTAGCATTATGTTGGGAACATTTTATTAAAATATAATTCTATAAGATTTTGAAACACGTATGGAAATTATATTTTCAATAGTATATTGTAATTCAATACAGTAGATTTTTCACTGTGTGACACTTTTCATACTGAATATATAAGATAGTGTTATTTTAGTCACTATTCTGAATTCCATATAAAAATCTAAATTAAAATAATTTTATTTGGTGTTTTTGGTAACTTTACACAGAATGTAAAATAGCAGTAAAATGTTTTTTACTAGTTAGTAAAATAAGCACTAATTAGCATATTTCTTTTAAAGGTAATAGGTAAGAGAATATTTCTTTGAATCTGCCTGTTGGTTTTATCAATATTAAGGTCTTTTCTTTTTCTTAGACTCTATCACTATCAGAAATATTAGGAGAAAAACATAACCAAAAGTGTTTTTCTATGTGGTACTTGAGGATACAACTACTAAGAACTTTGAAATGTGTATTGAGCCTTTAACCGTTTAAGATTTGAATATTTGAGGTTAAAATGAAGAAATCCTAAATTTAAAAAAATAATGAAAATAATCTTAAGAAATGTGTTAATGAGTTCAAATGCAATGTTTCATTAATTAGATATTCACTCATTTAATAAACAAATATTGTTAATATCCCTATAACATGCCAAACACTGGAAATAAGCCTTTAAAAAAAGAGGGCTGTGTTTTCTGTCGAGACAGAATCTGAGAGAGGCATACAGAAAGGAGAACTCAAATTTGTAACATTGTGAAAGGAAAGAACAGGGTCATTTAAACTAGATACAAGTAAGATTAAAGGAATCAGTCCTGGAGGAAGAAGCTCTGATGGTGGATTAGAGAAATATGTTAGGCAAAAATGTGGAAAGGAAAGCATGTGTTAGGCAGAGAGCTTCAAGTGTGGAGGCCCAAACAACAAAGGATTTATTTATAGAACTCCAAGATGGTAGAAGGGCCAAACGACTGAGTGTAAAATGATGGCTGTTTATTGTTGAAGTGGAGTTCCAAACCTGGGCCAGATCACATGAGGCCTTATAAACTGTGTAAAGGGTGTTGACTTTATCAGAGGGGCTCTAAAGGTCATTAGAGAGTCTGAAGGGAAGTGATATGGTCAGGTTTGCATGTTATAACAATGACATAGGATTCAAAATGGAGGGTAGATTGGAGTGAGACAAATTAAAGGAAGAAAGATTAGGTTGATTCAACAACCCAGTATATAAAAAGTAGTAATTTGCAATGTTATAGTGGCATTAAAGGTAGAAATAACTGGATCAGTTTGCATGCTGGGGGAGGGTAGATAAGAAGGATTCCAGATGGCACCCAGGTGTTTTCATCTGATCTCCTACATAGATGGTGATGTCTTTTTTTTTTTTTTTTTTTTTTTTTTTTTTTTTTTTTTTTTTTTTTTTTTTTTTTTTTGCGGTACTCGGGCCTCTCACTGTTGTGGCCTCTCCCGATGCGGAGCACAGGCTCCAGACGCGCAGGCTCAGTGGCCATGGCCCCCGGGGCCAGCTGCTCCGCGGCATGCGGGATCCTCCTGGATCCGGGGCACGAACCCGTGTCCCCTGCATCGGCAGGCGGACTCTCAACCACTGCACCACCAGGGAAGCCCGATGGTGATGTCTTTTATATAAAATTCTAAAAGGAGAAAGGACCAGAAAATTGCATAAAGTTTCAATAGTATATTCATGGCATCATATTGGGCTGAAATAGCTATTTAATTGCAGCAGACTTTTGTCATATCAAAATATTGTTATTAACTTAATTATTTAATTGTTGGTAGAGTTAATTGTGTTTAATTTGTAACTCATTTT
Source organism: Lipotes vexillifer (assembly GCF_000442215.2). Lineage (NCBI taxonomy): Eukaryota > Metazoa > Chordata > Mammalia > Artiodactyla > Lipotidae > Lipotes > Lipotes vexillifer. The sequence goes on along the minus strand of NW_006797936.1, from coordinate 33,818 downwards.
GATTTACAAATGATTTATTGCCTAGCAGAGAGGAAGCTGTGGAAGAGAGACTCCTCAGTAGGAGTTGTGGCTGCAAAGGAATGCAGATTCCACCTCCACTGAGCCAGGCAGGTGCCACAGGGGTTTCTGAAGGTGGGGTAGGGCAGAATAAATATGCTGGCCTTTCTCTTTGCCTGCCTTCTCCTCTGCTTTGGCAGAACTGTTAGGGAAGCCACAGGGCAAGAGGGCCCAGGTGATGTAACTCATTAACATAGATCAGTTTCCTGGGGCTCAGAGATCACAGAAAATAGAAATGGGAAAAGGGTCATAAAATGAAAACAAGCATACGTGCAAAGACGTATCTGCTTAACACGCCGAAAGGAAAACTTTTCCTTCTATTCTTCTAGGTTCTTTGCTGGTCTAGTAATTAAATTGACATAAGACAGATTAACAGGAGAAAAATAAATTTAATTTCATATGCATGGGGGTCCCATAAAAATATGAAACCCAAAGATGTCAGACAACTGGGGCTTATATGCCATCCTGAGCTAAGGAATGAGATTGGGGCCTGGGGCTTCAGAGGGCAGGAGGGCAATTCACAGGATGATAAAAAGAGCAGATGTTTGGTAATCAGATGTTTGCAAATAGATCTTTCAGATAAAAAGTTATCTCTGGTAATAGCTCTCTTTCTGGACCAGGCCTATAGCTAAATTCTTTTAGGCAGTTAGAAAAGTAAAATATTTTCTTGACTCTGCTGGGTCATAACTGCCTTCAGCCCAAAACAATCCACTCGCCAATTGGCATATTTTGGGGTGACATATTCTGCTCCCCTTCAATACCAACCACATATTCATTTTTTAATAGTGTACTGAAAATGGTTTCACTTACTAAGAGTAGAAAGCAGTACTATGACTTAAGCAATTTATAGTTAAGTTGACAAGTAGCCGCACAAATATTTAAAATACGCTAAGGATTAAAGAATGCTTAAAAAATACGTGCAGAGGTGCTCATGGGATGTGCAAAACATGTCAGAATGGGGATCAACACTTAACGTGATTTGCCTTGGACATTACATAATCACAGGAAAAAAAAATACTACACACTCCTAAAGACAGAAATTATTTAACCAATAGTATAAAATATGGCAGAGTCTCTGCACCAATTTTCCCAGAGAAGCAGCTATGTGTTTAATGCATTTTTATTGCTACTAGCCACTATTTTTTCTCCTTATACTTAAAGTTGTCATTGTTAGGATAGAACCCTATTTGCAATGCAGTGTGCAAACAGAATATCACCTCTGCCTGTCTGAGCCTTGCCCTCTATTCAAAGTACTTAATCTTCTGACTCATCCATTTAGATGCTTTGTCAAGTGCAAGTTCTTAAGTTCTACTAGGAAGAAGGCTGAGGGGGAATGGTTTATTCCCTGCCAAGTTTTAAATAAATGATCACAAATGGATATTTTCTAATTAGTAATGTCCCATTTCTCACAAAATCATTGAGTAATAACTACCTAGTCTTAACATATGTTCACAGTTGATAGATGCTGTAAGTTACAATCTAATGTGTATGATCCTCAGTGAGCTACTCATGCTGGCAAGACTGACTCATTAAATAAACATATAATCAGCATATAGAGAGTGTTTAGACAAAAATTATCTCTGATACCTTATTTTGAATTTCTGATACCTTCACTTCTAAGAATTTAGCATTTCAGGTGCAGAGCTGGAGTTATGAGGTTTAACATGCAGAGCATAACAATATGTAATATGTGCTGATGTGTAATACCTCATTGCTACTTTGTGAAAACAAAATTTCCTAGCTGAGAATTTGCAGTAAATATTCAATTCAGTCTTAGAACAACAACAAGTATCTTACATGTGAACAGTGTCTTAATGGTTAATAAAAAGCTATACCAGGTACTTTATCATTTAGTCTTCACAGCTCTGAGAAACAGTTATCTTAATTCTGTTTTCAAGATGAGAATAATGACGTTAAGTGACTTGTCCCAAATCACACAGGCTTCAACTTCCAAGGTTATTTTCTTGCAACTACCCCAGCTACCCTAATTCATGTCCTTACATCATGAGTGAACTAATGATAAAATTGATACTGATAGAAATAAGGAACTGAAATAAAAGTAATTTCAAAATATGTTTTGTGTGTGGTTAGAATTCACATTTCTCTGTTATATTGGAAAGCATACTTGGAGTTAGAAAAAACCTGAGTTCAAATCACAGATCTGCCACTTAGTGGATGGTGGACATTGAGGAACTCTGTTAACCTTTGTCAGTCAGGTTTTCTCATCTCAGTGACAAAAATCATAATATCTATCTGCCAGAGCTATTTTGAAGATAAAATGAAATAATACATGAATGTGCCTAAAGTGAAATCCGCTCAATATTTAGTACATCTCTTTGATGTCCTTTTTCACTGTAAATGTTCATAAAATTGTCTACTGGCAGGCTTTATGAATTATCGAATTAGCCTAATTAGGGACAAGGATAGTTAACAAAATTGATCCCAGAGATTGATGGTTTTTCTATACCTTGGAGCCATTTCCACCTTTTCTGTAATATGGAACAAGCAGTTCCAAGGACAGTAGGTTCCAAATTATCTTTCTGGTATTTGAAAACATCAGGAAATGTTACCACCTAAGCTGTAGGGTTTTCTGAAGCTGTAGGAAAGAAAATAACATGGCCATGATCCCTAACATGGCTAAAATAACAATCTCCACTGAAACTCCATGTAGGAAGAATGTAAAGTGGTGTTGTGATATTAATGCTTCAGTAGCAATAACTGCATAAGTTGATTTTATTACAATGGACTGATATTTTAATCAGTCTTGTAGTAGAACAAGGTAGACAGAGATGCCGATTACTCTATCAAAAACCATTACATTGCAAGCAAGGAGGTCGTGAGGAGAAGAATTTGCATTACCTTTTCTTTTTGATTTTATTCATTTCTTATTTTCCTCCATATTTGCACTGGGATCAATATTCGCTGAGCTTGTAATGAAATTAGAGGAATCATTAGCTCTTAGGAGAATTAGCTTGGGTTGCAAGAAAAGAATAGAAAACTAATGAATGATCTGACTTGTCACCAAACATCTATAACTCCTCTGAATTCTTTATATAATATAAAATCTAAAATGTAAGTAAGAAATAATTAAGGCATATACACATATATTTTATCATTTCAGCAAATATTTTTGAAGCCCCTTAATATGTGTATAGCAATGAGCATTGGTTATCACTTCTCTGCATCATAATATCTCTGTCTGATAACAAAATGTAGAAAAAGGGACTTCGAGCTTGACTTGACTTGATATATGTGTGTTATTTAGGCTGAGGTCTAGTCATCTATGTATGATAGAATCCAAAGTAATCAAACTGAGACATCACTTATTGAGCACCAGTGGTTAGAAATGTATTATTCTAGCCACTGTGGAGGATACAATATGTGCTGAGAGAGACAAACAGACAGAAAGAGAGAAACCAAGTAACTTAAGGTAAAGAAGAGAAATGCCCCTAGGCTAAAAATGGTCAGTGAGAAAAAGAGCTTGTCTATGAGAGGGCAAATAAGGAACTCGTTTTGGAGGCTGTAGGAGTTGCGCAGAGTCTGCTCATACATTCATGAGAAGAATGTCCCAGTTTGCTGGGACAGATCCAGCATAATTACTACTAACACCCTCTTTCATTTTCAAAACTATCCTTTCTTACACCAAAATTTTTATTATAACTTGAGCTATAGAGAAGTTTTGAAATGTGTTTCTTTGAAGTGTTTAAAGGACTGCTGTCTTTTCTGAACAACAACAAAAAAGATTTTTTATTTTGGGGCCAATGTTATTAAGATTTTTATAATAACTAAACATTTTAAAGTAAAATCAATCATGGAAAGTATTATCAATTTTATTGCCTTTTGCTGCATATATGAATTTTAAAATATTTTCTTCCTTTCTCACAATCAAGATAAACATAAAAATCAGTTTTCAATTTGTAGAGTTTAGAATGTTAGAATGTTAAATAAGAATGTTAGAATGTTAAATAAGAATGTTAGAATGTTAAATAAGATCTCTATGTAAAGCAATAATCATTTTTTTGTGACTAGAAATA
>NW_006797936.1:17594-29717 GCF_000442215.2 Lipotes vexillifer | reverse complement strand
CTGCTCAATCATGATTTGTAAAATTAAACAGGCACCCTTTGTAAAAATTAAACCTCTGAATAGGAATCAAAAAATTTGAGATGGTTGTGTGTCCTTGGGCCATAACTTTTATTCTCTAAATTTGTTTCCTCATCTTTGAAATGACAGGGTTAACATAGATGATGCTTAAGGTCTCTCCCAGCTCTAATAGCCTACTAGTTGAAATTCAAATAGGTTAATGTAAATTTTACTCTTGGTAGTGAAACTTCCTGAGGTGATTGCTTAAAATAATTGAGAAAGTAAAAGATAAAAGTCTTCAAAAGAAATTAGAGAAATATGTCTGTAGAATGCAGTGATAGACTGGAACCAGTAGACAACTTTCTTTGTTGGGACATATTTAATATGCACTAATATATACTTCTTGTTACTTTACTCTTAAACATTAAATTGCATCAGATTACTTGAGCTGCTTGTTAATACCCAAATTCTGAAACACACTTCTAGAAATTTTGAATGCAGTCATAATGCTATACAAGCAGTGTTTTCTTTTTTCTCAAGTAATAGGTCCAAAATATTCTACTGCCTTAGACTGTGTCTTTCTAGAAAGAGATTCTGAGCTGAGGATTTGAATGCAAGTGATTTATTAAACATATGCTTCCAGGAGAAACCACTGGGAAGTGAGGGGAGTGGGGAAGCAGGGCAGGGAAGGGCACCCCCAAGTAAAGATGGAACTTCAAGACAAGTCTCAGACCCAGCATAATCCACAGGGGAGTTCTGGAGTACACCAGAGAGTTTTCCCAGCAAAGGACCTGGACTTTTGTATTCTCACACCAGTCTGCTGTGAATCAGTAGGAATATGGGGGAGGAGTGAGAATGAAAATGTGTATAAACTTTTCTGCATTTCCAGTTCATCCAACTGGTAGGGCACTTTCAGTGCCCAAGAGTGATACTTTGAAGACATTTCCAGGTGAGGCATTTTAGCAGCAAAACAAGCAGAAGCTGAGAGGTGGGTCACAGTGCCAGTAAAGGGATGTGAAGTTTTCTAGGTGGCACATCAAGAATGTCCACTGCAGCTGTTTATCTCCCAAACTCTTTTCATGGTCAGACGAATGTGAGAAACCTTACATGCTGTACCTCCTTCTGAGATTGATGATGCATGATAGCATATTATAGCTCTTGAGTAGTAATGCAATAAAGAAACTTTTTGTTTCCTTTTTCCAATCCAGTATTTTCCAAATGAATTTGACTAATTTATCATATAACTACCATATGAAAGTTGGTAATTTCTAAAATAAAACCATAAGAATTCTGAGTTAAAGAGGGAAATTTTACTAAATCATAGCTTTTTGGTCCAAGCCTCTGAAGTAGACTAGCTACCCACTAAAATACTTATTAAGGCATGTATATACACAAACACACTTATATTAATGGTAAGGGATGACTGTCAACATATTGTATTAAACTGTGAGGGATTTCCTCCAACTAAAGACCCTGAGGGAATGGGATTGAAAAATAAAATTGTTAGTTTATATGGTCACTGCCTGCAATTTGTTAGCAAAGATATTCTACCTTTTGGCTCCTACATTCAAGATCTATACCAGTAGTAAAAGTAATTGACTGTTTCTCTTCTGGGGGTGTGCCACTTATTGAAGCAAAGTGTAAACCTTAACCCTTCCCCATCTCATCCTTCAGTATAAACTTGCTTTTCATGTTTAGTCAAAATCTGCAACACTGAGGGGAAAACCTGGACAGGAAGACAGAATAGTTGATGGTGACTCATTACATCCTGGGAGTGTAATAATACTTAAATCTACTACTTATTTTCATCTATGTGGTATGCCCAGTGTTAGGAATTTTACATGTGTCTTTTCATATAATTTACACAACCAACACAATCATCCTGGGAAGTGAGTGATTAGAAAACAGATTTAACAAGGTTAGGAAACTTTCCCAAAGCCATAAAACTAGAAAGTGATAGGGTGGTGATTCAAAAGTAGGTCTTTCTATATTCTCACTAGACCATGCTAATTGTAGTTAAGGCAGTCAAGATTAGCTTTGTCACTAATGCATAATAAAGATTTTGGTAATGCAAGTGGCCTGCCTATTTAGAGAAACATAAAGCTAGAGGGAAGAGAGCAAGATAAGTCTGAAAGACCTGCCTTCAATAAGAGTATTTTAAACAAAGTAATTTCATTTTAAAATCTAGAGTCTCATTTTGTTTTTTCAGTTAGCCATCTGAAGGAGAGGGAAATTAAGAGATAACAAGGTCAGTAGTATTCATATACATTGTTTGTTGGCAAATGCAGGTTTTGGGTATAGCTCTCACCTTTCAAGGAGAGTTGTACAAACAAACATGGCACTATGAATTCATGTTGTAGAACATCAGTAAAAGAATATCTTCCTGAAGACTCATAAATCCCTGAAAATGATTTCCTGTAAGAACTAGAAGGAAATTTTAAAACCCAGTTTGGTATCTTTAATAGGAAATAAGAAAGAATGGCTTCTATAATAAAGAAACAGAAATCACATGGAAGGAATAGGTAAAGATATAAAGCCCACAGCATTTTGTGAAAAGAGAGATTGTAACATAGAAATGTTTGCAGGGAAGCTAAAAATGCAAGAGCAGAATTGACACTGTCAAATGGTACCAGTGTTGTAGAAGAAAATAACTGAGTCACTCTTCCAAAGTCATTTTTCCAGAATATTCAGAGGAAAACAAGATTAAAACAATGACAGAGAATATGACACATAAGGATTCCGAAAGCAAAGGTTTAATGTAAAAGTTGTTTGTTTCCCTGGAGATAATACCAAAATAATCACAGAAGCAGGAATATAAAACTGATTTATTCCTGACCCATTACAGAACTCAGGATACAGATAAAAATAACAATGTTGCTACAAGAAAAACACACAAACACACATAAAGAGATCTACATCTAGAAAAATACTTGAAACATTTTCAATTTTAATGATAAAGAAATTCTTATATACATTGAAGTAGAAAATTCTGCTCTTCTACAGAATACAAGTCGTACTGAATTTAATCTTCTCTTTTACAACTTAATATCAAATTGGATAGAAAAAGTTTATAGAGTTTTAACAGAGAAAAGTTTGCAATTCAATACATTTTATATCCAGCTGAGATATATTTAAAATGTGAATGCAATAATAAAAATTTTCACTTAATACTTAGGTTCAGACAGAATGCCGTTTTCACTTCTTAAAAATGTTATTTAGAATCATATTCCCATTGACTATGGAAACTCAAAATAATAATTCAAGACTTTGGAAGTTTACAGAGAAAAGCTGAGTAGAGTTTTCACACACAACAAACAGATCACCAACCCACATCATGATATTTGGGAAAATCACCATTTTACCAAGCCATGTCTATTATACTGACCATTTGATTCAACCTGTAAGAAAACTGAGTAGTTGCCTCCTCCATTCATGGATGAAACTTTAAAGTAGAAATCCAGTGAATTGTTATCACTTACGACAGGCATAAACTGGACTATTGTTGAATCCCCCCCCCCAAATTCTTTAGGAATAAACTCTCCCACAGATAGTTTTCCACCATTCAGAAATCCAAATAAATGTGATTACAATTATGCTTAAGCACTGGGAATTATTAAGCACACACACAGCTGTTTCTAAGACATACGAAAAGAAGCACATTAATTGTTAACGCTTTTGTCTTTGAGTGGTGGGAATATGTATAACATTTTCACTCTTTTTTTTCAAATTTTCTATAATGATTAGGTTTAATCTAAATTACAAATAAATCTCACATTAAAACAAAAAGCAAACAACTACAAAAAACTTACTTTCCAAAAATCCAGAATTTTAAAAAAAGGCAGTTTTGGATATTTGGATTTATGGTTATTGTCATAAGTAATTTGGTAAAGTTGGTTTTCCTTTTCCCAGTTTTCATCCAGTGAAGTAGATGTGCTTCTCTGGGCAGGGAAGATTCTAAAGATGGCCTTCCAAGATTCCCAACTTCTGCTCATTCAATCAAACACTAGTCTAGGTACTGCTGTGAAGGGACTTTGAAAATGTAAGCAAGGTTACAACCAGTTGACTTTAAGATAGGGAGATTTTCCTGGATTATCTGGATGGGCACAATGTACCTACATGAGTCCTTCAAGAATAGAAGACTGTGGCAGAAGAGGAAGGCAGAGACTTATTTAAAGCAGGAAGAAGCAGGAGAAATAAGATTAGGATTCTCTGCATCTTTGCTGACTTTTAAGATGGAGGAGGCCATAAGCCAAAGAATGCGGGCAGCCTCTCTACAACATGAGAACAACCACTGGCCTATGTCCAGTAAGGAAAAAGGGACTTCAGTACTACAGCTGCACAAACTGATTTCTGCAAAACATTCTGCTTGAACATGGAAGCAGATTCACCCCTAGAGCATCCAAATAAATAAAACAGCCTGTTTGATACCTTGACTGTGCCACTGCAAGCTCTTACAGTCACACTCAATCATATTATATTCAAACTTTCGGACTACAGAACTGTGAATAATAAAATGGGTGCTTTTTTAAAAATATACTTTTTTTTTTTAGAGCAGTTTCAGGTTCAAAGCAAAATTGAGTGGAAGGTATCCCCTGCTCCACAAATGCATAGCTTCCCCCATTATCAACATCTTCCACTAGAGTGGTACATTTGTTATGATTGATGAACCTACACTGACACATCATAATCACCCAAAGTCCAAAGTTTACATGAGGATTCACTCTTGGTGTTGTAACTTCTGTGGATTTGGACAAATTTATAATGACATCTATCTACCATTATAGTACATTATACAATAGTAATGTGTAATGTTAAAACTGCCCTAAAACTCCTCTATAATCTGCTTATTCATCCCTCAACTCCCTAACCCCTGGCAATGGGTCTGTTTTTTTTTTTTTTTTTTTTGAAGTTGTGAGAATTTGTTGCAGTGGCAATAGAAAATTAATACAGGTCCCAATCTCTACTTGAAAGCTCTGTAGCAGCTTATCGTCTTTTACTTGATTCAGTCCTTCTATTTTTAATTTATGGGTGCTTCTTCATGGGACTTGCTAAAGAATTTAAGGTTAAGCTGATAAACTAACTTAAATTAAGGCAAAATATATTTAAATAAGGGTGTTTGTATCCTGACCTAAAATGGTGACTCTTGCAGGGAAATTCAGGTATATTATTCACTTGGCAAACATTTTACACAAACAACTCTCTTATCATCTCTTATGTACTAACACATATGCACTACCATGCATTTGCTTGAAGAGCCAACACTGATAGTCATAACTGTTCTACTTGGACCAGGATGACATGGTGTTTTTATATCTGAAATTGTCTAATTCTCTGGAAAGTGAAATTTTAACTGTTGTGAGATGATCAATATGTATTACAGATACACAAGTGTATTGCAAACCTTATTAACAGGGATTCTCATTGCCAAATATCTTTGTTTCCTAAAACTCACTTCTAGGTTGCTTTAAAAAATCACTTCACCAGTATATTTGGAATGTGGTTTTACATATAGAGATTTATGTATTGTGAAAATAGAAGTATGGCTAGAAAAAGTTAAAGATACAACAAATGGGTCCCATAGGAAAATGCTTACAGTCTTGGATTTATGGACATTATATTTTCTGGTCTTTCAAACTAATTCACTGATTAGTGCTGCCACTTGCATTCCTTTAATCTGTTAAAATGCAGCTGCCCATGAAAAACAGTGACTAGATTCAGACTAACATAATTATCCAATTCATTTAGCATCTGTTCAGAAGGTGAGCCTACAGTATTAAAATTAGACAAAATTATCACTAATTTCACAAGGATTTTCACAAATTCTCAATTTGCATATGTACATTTTCGGTGTGTGATTAACTAGACCAAACCTGTTCCAGGCTTCTACTTTGAAGTCCATATTTCAATTAATAATGTGATTCTAAATGCATCATTGAGTTGAGTTTTTAATATAAACTCCAGTAATTCAGACAAACTTTTACTTAGTTCCCCAAATCACCTGAAAACTTTAAGCCAGCTAAATGGTTAGGGAATCTTTTCAGTGGTTGCCTCTACTGATACATAATGTTATCACTTTCCTGAGGAAGAGATGGGGCCTCATAGAGAACCCAAACACTATGATCCTTAACTGATTTTGTCCCCCTACCTCCTTAGGTCTGTCCCCAGTCCTGAGTCTGATTTGAAGATCTGAGTGGCGGAAGCTAATTTTAAAGGATCAACATTACTACACATCAAAACAGTAAGTACTGTAATACTACCTTGAGTCAGTCATGCAGCGATGAAGGTAAAGTATCTGTAATTCAAATTTTAACTAGATTTGAAGAGGCAATGAGCAGATATTGGTCAAGAGGGGCAATACAGCATCTCTCCTGTGGAAGAAAGAACTGGAGATGAATATTTTCCAGTGCCAGGGAGGGACAGTGAGCAGATTTTCAGTTATAAGGTACGGTGGTAGGTGGAAGATAACTGAAATCTTGAGATGTGTGTTCATCAGACCTTATTGCTTTTGCCTCATTTCCTGCTTGACCATGGAGGAATAAGGATCCATATAACCCCAAAACTATGTCATGGTTGTCAGAAGCCTACTCATTAAAAAAAATGGACAACAGCCTTTTAAAAAATATTATGTTTTATGGCTAAAATTAAAGGAAAACACTGTACTGAGGATGATAAACCTATCAGTATTAAAAATGTATGTGGCTCTCGCATATGGCAATACTAGGTGAAAACAAAACAAGCAGAGAGTCAAGATGAGGAAATTATGCCATTAGGCATATTTTCTAGGTACTCTGACAATTATGTACTTAATGAAACTTTTCTGACTTCTGATTTACATTCTTTATAAGAGAGTCAACACCTTCAGCAACTGTCTGTTAAAATAGATAAAAATAACTGCAGTTTTATCATCACTTCCTGGATCTGATTTGTAATTCTCATGACAGCTGTTTCTTTTTTGTTGCTTCCTGACAATAGTGCTTGTCAGAGCCTTGAATACTTAAGTTCTAAATCAAGAAACTCAAAGATAAATTGTGCTACTGGATACTGTGCTGAGTTAACATGAAATGACTACATAACTTAAGTGTTTGTTGCACTGTGTTTGGTCACCAGATACAATTGAGGATACTTTCATTGTTGGCAACGTTATATTAAAAAATAAATTATTCTTTTTCTAAGGTATGTGTAACCCAGCTCTTTTCAATTATGTAATGAACTGCTTCCCTTAAGGTTACTTGACTTGTCCAAATATTAATCTTTTCTCTCACAGAACACTGTAATGCCCCTAATTATAGTCTTCCCAGTCAGGTCTTGCTCAAGCTCTGTAGACTGAGTGTGGAATTCATTAATGAGTTGCTCTTCATTGTGTAGATTGCCTTTATACGCCTAAGAAGGTGGCATTATTATTAGGTTTTTCATTTAAAGGCGATTGAGTATGTAAGGCTCATTGCTGAATTATACATAGCAGTACGTAAAAGGAACATAAAATGGCTCTCTCAAATTAATATAAAGTTCCACTGAAACGATGTCTATGTAATGGCAAAAAAACAGATTAAATGATTTCATGAAATGTTTTCTGTTCTTTGACTAAAAATCACCTAGTTTGATTTATTTCTACTCCTTCTTTTAAATTGATATATGTGAAGGACTATAATTATGCTTATGTTTTTCAGTTAAATCTTTTATTTTGAGATAACTATAGATACACATGCAATTGTAAGAAATAATACAGGAAAATCCATGTATTCTTTACCCAGTTTCCCTCATAACATCTTGCAAAACTATTGTACAACATTCCAACCAGGATATTGACATTGATACAGTCAAGATTAAGAAGCATTTCTATCTCAAGTATCCATCAGTTGCCTTTTTATAACCACACCTATTTCTCTCCCACCTCACCCCCTTCTTACCCCCTAGCAACCACTAATTCATTCTCCATTTCTATATTTTTGTCATTTCAAGAATGTTATATATATGCAGTCATATATAAATGTAATCTTTTGGAATTGACATTTTCATTCCACACAATTTCCTGGTGATTCGCCACATTGTTGTGTGTATTAGTAGTTCATCCTTTTTATTGCGGCTTAGTATTCCATGTTATGGATGTACAACAGTTTGTTTAACTATTCACCCATTAAGGGCATCAGGGCTGTTTCTACTTTTGAGCGATACAAATAAATAACAAATAAAGCTGTATAAACATGCATGTCCATGTATTTATGTGACCAAAAGCCTTCATTTCTCTTAGGTAAATTCCTAGAAGTGCAATAGCAGGGTTTTATGATAGTTGAATGTTTTATTTCTAAGAAAACTACCAAAATGTTTTTCACTGTGACTGTACCATTTTATACTCTCAGCAGCACTGTATGAGTGACCCAGTTTATCTGCATTCTTGTCAGCTTTTGGTATTGCCGCTGTTTTTACGCTGGCCATAACACATGCTGATAGGTTGGTAGTGGTATGTCATTGTTGTTATAATTTGCATTTTCTAATGGCTAATGATATTGAACATGTTTTCACGTGCTAATTTTCCATCTGTATATCTCTTTTGGTTAAATGTTTCTTTATGTCTTTTGCCCATGATCTAGTTGGATTGTTTGCTTCTTTCACTGCTGAGTTTTGAGAGCACAGCCTGAATTCTAAAATTTAAACCTAAATATAAATTTTAGAGCCACTTTCAGCTTGTGGTTAGAAAAATCAAATATGTGAGGTAAATACAAGCAAATCAAAAATATCAAGACTGACAAAATCACTTAATGCAAAAAGAATAACTCCAGTCCAGGGGTCACATCATTTGGGAAGTACAGTTTGCCATGATCAAATGCTATAAATGACTTTAAGTAGATATACATGAATTGGAAATCATTACATGAATTATGAAGTAATTGGGACAACTTTATAAAACTTCTGATACAGGTGAAAAAGGGAATTACGTACACACTACAGAAAATCTAGAAACACAAAGAAGGATAAAGAAAACAAAAAGTTACCGGTATTTCTACCACATGAAGATAACTACTATGGAATCAGTTTATTTATTCCAGATTTTACACCCAAATTATATGTATGTAAGTTGGAATCATACTCTATACACAATTTTGTATAATAAGTTCCATATTTTAAATTATGATACTTTCTATGCCCTTAAATATTATTCAAACATAAATTTAATGGAAATAATTTATTTAATCATTCACCTATTTTTGGACCTATTTTGGACTTTTGGGATTTTGATGAATAAACCACATTTAGTCTTTATATCACCTTTCACATTAAATCTCCAGTTGATCTACAGTTGTTTTATTTTTGTATGGCATAAAGTAAGAATCAAAATTTACTTTTTTTTCATATGATTTTCAATTGACCATCCTTTCACTACTGTACTGCCTTAATTCAGGTGAACATAAAGATGTGGGTCTATTTCTAGACTTTATAACATTCCGTTTATTTGTCTACCTTTGTGCCAATATTACATTGCTCTTATTACTGTAGCATTACAATCAGTCTTAATACTCAGTAGTTTAAATTCTCCAACTTTGTCTTCTTTAAGATTGATTCATCTACAAATTTTAGAATCAGCTGGTCAATTTCTACAAAACCCTGAAATTTTTGACTTGGATTTCATTAAATTTGTAGATCGATTTGAGAAGACTGACTTATTTACAATTTGAGTTTTCAAATAACTAATATAGTATGATATATCCATTTATTTAGATACTTGTTAATTGTTCTCCATAATATTTGAAGAATTTTACCAAGTGCTTTTTCTACATTTATTGAGATGATCATTAAATTGCTCTCCCTTTTGCAGTCAGTATGACACAATATATAGATTGATTTTCAAATGCTGAGCCCACCTTGAATTCCTGTAATCAACAATGTTTGTGATATGTTGATATAATCATTATTAGTTATCACTGGAACTAATTTGCTAATATTTTGATTATAATTTATTACCTTCATGTTCATGAGAGAAAGTGGACTATAGCTTTGTCAAGTTTTGATATCAGTATTATTCTGACCTCATGAAACAAATTGTGAAATATCCCTTCTTTCTCCATTTTTCAAAAGAGTTTGTATAGGATCTATAATATTAGTGTTATTTCTTTCTTAACTTTTTTTTTGAAGGATTTTTTTCTTTGTTAGAAGAATTAGGAGCATGCAAATATTTTTTCTTTTACCAGTTTTGATATATTGTGTTTCTACGGAATTTGTCTGTTTTCCCTATATTGCTGAATTAATGCCTTTTCTGTCTGTAGGGTTGCTGGTAGTGTGCTTCTCTCTCTCTCTCTCTCTCTCTCTCTCTCTCTCTCTCTCTCTTTCTCTCTCTCTCTCTCTGTTATTCTTATTTATTCTTAAATTTTTGCCATTAGATTTTCTTTATTGTGTACTTCTATTTCATTTTCTCCTGGCATTACCATTATTATTCCAGTTTATTTGGGTTAGTTTTACTGTAGTTTCTTGAGAAACAAGGTTGGATATTGATTTTTAACCTTTCTGATTAAATATGTCTTTAAAACTATATTTCTCTCTAAGCCCTGTTTTAGCTACATTCCATCCATTCTGATATGTTCCTTATTATTATCATTAAGTTTAAAATATTTTCTAATCTTATTCTGATTTCTTTTTGTTCAATAGATTTTCTAAAAATATATAATATTTCAGCAGGTTGGACTTCTTAATGAATTTTTAACTAATGTTCAAATTAACTCTGTTGTGGTTAGAGAGTACTAAAACATTTTAATTTTGAAATTTGTCGAGACTTGTATCCTCATCTAGTATATGGTTAATGTTGTTAAGAGTTCCGTGAATCCTTAAAAAGGGTGTGAATTCTGTCACTGTTGGGTGCAGTGTTCTAGTTATATTTTTATAAATTGCTTTACAGGTAATATATTTGTTTTCAAATAGAATTCCAAAGGGCAATATTTCATGAAAAAAAATCTATATCCTTTTCCTTTAGCTATGGGAAATTGAATGATGAAAGGATTTATCCATCATCTTCATTTAATGTGAGAATATCATTGACTCCATTTCTTAGAAGAAATTCCTCCCTTTCTATCCTAAAGACTTCTTTCCAACAGTTTAATTCAGATTTTTGCATCATTTGATAAGGTAGTGTTAGATCTGAGAAAATAGGGTTATAGGTTGGACTCCATTTAGAAAATGCTATTTTGAGAATAAACCCAAAAGTGTCATTCTTTAAAAAAGAGAGAGAGAAAGAAAAAGAAAGCTAAAAAAAAATTATAAAGAGAAATCTTTCTTCCATCTCATTGTCACTCTTGATAGTGCAATCTAGATTGAGGTGCAGAGTTGAAAGAGAAATAATCCATATTTACCCTTTGTGCAATTGCACAGAAAAGTGGAAATAAAGATGTCATCACCTCTTTGCAAGAACGTGACCTTGCTCCTTCTCTACTTGATTGCTAACTAAATTCTAAAAGCATATTGGTAGCGATTTGAGAGCTTGCCATTATCTTCTGTTAAATGTTCTGCATGTCATAGTGCAATTCAGAAGGCTCATGTGATCACTCTCACCTGATAATTCTGAATGTATTAAGCCTGTTTATGCCACCATTTTCTGAGCTTCTCTTCTTTTTCCTAATTCATTTTCCTTTTTGCCACAATTCTCCCTCACACATCTGACACTTTTCCTTCTCTTTGTTACTCAGTGAAATGGAGCATGCTTATGTTTCCCTATGGAAGGTGCTCCCCCTGCCCCCAACCCTGATACAGTCAATTGTAACCTATTGCTACATTATATGAATTCCATTATTTTTCCACTGTGTTAACTTCAAGTGCCTTAAGCTGAGTTTTTGTACCATGGGACCAAAAGAACTAAAGTTTGTGAAAGTGAACTTATCATCAAAGCTACATATCTATAATTTAAAAGATTGTTTATTCATTCAGGTGTCTGTAAGATTTCCCAGGGAATTTCACAAGTTATGTCCTTTTAATAAAACCCATCATATCTAGTGTTCAAGGGACAATAAACTAGGTTCTGTTTAGAACAATCAGCAATGACAAACACTGGAAAGATAAGACATTCTAAAATGAATAAGAATTAATGAAGTTTTTTTAAGACATCACTTTCTAACTTGCCTCATTTGCATCTCTTTGGACTCTTTC
>NW_006797936.1:5725-17571 GCF_000442215.2 Lipotes vexillifer | reverse complement strand
CTCTTTCCCATTACTGAATTTACCTGAGTTTTAACAGTGCTTCATGTTCCTGAAATTGAAGACATTTTAAATTTATTTTGGTATGAAGTCCAATAGCAGGCCTTATCATTTAAGATAATAGTCAACTAAAACCCTGGTGTAAACCATAAAATCAAGCTCTAAAACTACATTTTCTTTCCCAAAAAACAAAGAGACACCATGGGAACTTATAGAATATTGTAGGAAAGTTTCATAAGTTCATTCCCTTCTGGGCTCTTAATCATATATCCCAAATACTATCCATAGGATGGCTTTACAGATCATCATGATTCACAGTCTGAAGGTTTGCTATTTGGGATCTCCCTATTACGTGCATTGGCTTTTAAAAATCAGCCATGACATCTGCTATTTTCTCCAGTGTTAAAAGATGAATGCTACTTTACTTAAGTAAAGACCAAATATTTAATCCCTTCGCTCCTTAAAAATGACTCTGTCTATTATCAAAAAGGAGAGAGTTTAATCCCATTTATATGACAGTACTAACTTAACTGCAAGGTCAGGTACTATCTTTAAAATCTGTTTTGATAATACTCACCACTGCTTTTCTGCCTATTACCAATATTGTAGCCAAAGTATTTACAATCCTTCAGAAGAAGGGCTTCTATTCCCTTTCCTTTTTCTTTTTCCCTGTCTTCTCTTGCTTTTCTGTTTCCCTTTCTCTTTTTAGAAAGAGATTTAGATTTAAAATTTTTAGGTTGTTTATCATAGCTGGCAGTAAGTTAGTCTGGTGATTAAGTGGCAGAGAGAAAAATTATAGGCATAATAAACCATTTTTCTATACTCATTTCCTTTGTAGATTAGTTTTTGCTGTCAGTCTATTTTTGCATGACGATAGAGCAGAATGTAAAGGAGCATGAGACTGGATGAACTGGCTTTGATCCATCTCTGATATTATTTAGTTGAGTAACATTATCTGTCTATGAAACTCCTTGTCTTCCAAAATGGGGACAATTCCTACCTCACTGGGTTGGTGTAAACGTTGAAAAAATATTGTATGCAAAATTTAAAAAGACAGTTATTACTATCATATTTTATAAGTGTTTAAAACTAAGGTTAGAGCAGCAGTAGAAGAAAGAGAACCAATTCAATGTTATTCATTAATTTGTTAACATCCAAATAATGTAATAAGAATTTTTTACAGATTAGTGATTATAAGTTTAACACTACTAATTGTATATATATGTGTGTGTGTATAAATATCTTAATTATATATAGTTGAATGTACCATATTCACTTAAATTGCTAATCGTTTCTGAAAGGAGAAAGATACCTCCAAAATCAAAATTTCTGTAATGTGGCAATTTACCTTGAGCCTTGTTTTCTCCAGTGCTGTAGTCTATTTTGGTAAGTGCACAAAGATGACTAAAATGAATGTGTGACAAATCTTATGTGAAAGTAGGGCAGGCTATTCTCACCTGAGAGTAAGGCAGGCTGCATTGCCTACAGGTTAGAACATATGATGCCGCATCAGATTGCCACAGCTTCATCACTTACTAGCTGTGTGAATTTGACAAGCTATTTAAACATTATGAGTCCCAGGTTCTGCATCTGTAGGATGCGGACAAAAATAATATCTATTTCTTAGAGTTGTTATGAAGATTAGATGAGTTAGTAAATGTGCAGCATTTAGAACAGTTTCTATCAAACAGTAAATACTCAATACATTTTAATTATTACCATTCTCAGATTTTTCAGCCTTGGTTTTCACTGATGCTTTAGAATATACGACTCTTTTACTCTATTTTCTACCAACCTGTCTCCTTCCTCTCCAAAGCTCTTATTGTCCGCTCATCTTCCTGTTTCCATCTTTTCCTGAAAACAGATGAAATCTTGATTGTACTAGCTGAAAAGCATGACTCCCTTACCTCACCAGGCCACAAGTGGGAGCTGAACTATTTAAGTATGAATGATGGAATTGAATGGATATGAGCAAACTTCATGTCTCAATGTTATTTGTGGTGTCAGTTACGTTTGTAGACTCCTTCCATTTGAAATGTCCTCTTAGGTTAAATTAAAGGTTGAAAATGACACTCACAGTCCTCTGCCTCAAGCACTTTATAAATATTGTAACTTCTGAGGAAGCTTCTCTGGGTGGTGTATAACTGCCTAGATGTTTTGGACAGCCATAGTTTGCAAGGCATACAGTGACTGTTTTAATAACACCCATCCCAGCCTTACGGATACTTCCAATATCCCCTACCCTTTCATACATTGTTTTTCCTCAAAGCATATGTTACCTTCTAAGCTATTATATATTTTGCTTGTTTATTTAATTTTTAAAATTTCCGTCTCTACCCACTGAAATGTAGTCTTCATGAGAGCAGTGATTTATGCCTGTTTTCTTCACTAATTTATTCCCAGAGCCTCAGAAAGGCATCTGGCACATAACAGGTATATCAGGTTAACAATGCCTCTAATTGACAAAAGTTTATTTTTCACAAGAATGTTACACTTCTTTGCTTCATCTGGTATAAGAGTATTATTCATTCATTCACTTACCATTACTCAATCTTTCCTAATGGGTATGTAATTGATACCTCAAATTCATGCCCAAAACTGAACTCTTAATTTCCCCTGTGAAATTTTACTCCACTCACATCTTTCCAATCTGAGTAAAATTCAAGCTATTCTTCCAGTTGCTTAGATCAAAAAAATCTAGGGTCATTTTTGACTTTTTTTTTTTCTCATACTATATATCCCTTCCAAAAGCAAATGCTGTTGACTCTACCTTCAAAATATGTCTGGATTTTAAACATCTGTCATTACCTCTATTGCTATCATAGTGGAGGCCAGCATCTTCTCTTGTCTGGGTTATTGCAAAACATACCTAACTGGTCTCCCAGCTTCCATTCTTTTTCCCTAGACAGACTCAGCCGTGAGATTAATCTGTTTTAGTCAGAGCAAAACACAAAGCCCTTCAAGCATTTACAAGATCCATTTCAGTGCTTGGATCATCTCCTAATAAATTCACCACTCACCTAACTTTCAGCTACATTGGACCCTCTTCTATTCTTGGATCTTACCAAACACGCTCCATCTCAGTGCAGTTTTGTTGTCTTCTCCTTTGGCATGGCATACTCTTCTTCCAGACATTGAAGGGAATTTCTTCAGATTCAGTGAGTAGATATTACATATAATTTGACCTATGGCTTTTAGACAATATATTTGCAAAGTGAAATGGAAACTCCCTTTATATTTTTATGGTCTTGCAGCAATAATATGCTTGAATGCTGGCTAGCTTAGATATTATTCAAGCCCTAAAACTGCGCTACAGAAAGCTGTAAATGATTATTAAAAAAAAAAAAAAAAAAAAAAGCTCAAATGGCCAGATATATGTCATGTGTAAAATATGCCAAGTATAAGGGAAATCCATATTTACTTGTTTTACTAACTGGATCTATGTTTCTCACATTTGAAACAATGTCTACCAGCTTCTAAAAACACATACTAGCTCCTCTAGATTGATTTCCTTTTTCTTTATCAATTATTGGACAGTTGGATACCAAAGTATAGAATTTATGAACTGCTTTATGCAGTTATTTGCCAAATGAAAACCAGTATCTGTGGAAGATGATGTTTTGCTGCTGGTGTCGACATGGACAGACTAACAATCTCAGGGTCTATGAGAGCTTTATGATTGGTAGTGTGGTATATTATTGAAGGTACTCTCTAGGGCCAGAGAGCCTGGATTTGACATCCATTTAACCACTTACTAGCTGTATACCCATGCAAATTCTTTAAACTCTCTCAGTTTTTTCATCTATCAAATGAGGATAATAATAGTAACTTCCTCAGGGATTTTTAAGAAAATCACAAGTGAGTTAATAAATGCAGGTCTCTTGCAACAGTGCTGACCTACATAGATATGTACTCAGAAAAATGGTATTTATTATTATGTTCTACTTCTCTTTCCTTTTAAATAATATTTTTTGGTGGGGAAAACATCATAGATGCATACAAGAGTCTGATGGATTGTTGATTTCTCTCATAAAAACTGTACTCAGATATATACACACAAAATTTTACATACAATTTACACAGGTTTGCAGAGGCCCCTGAAGATCACCAAAGAGGCCCCTATTAGATCACCAGATGTCTCTATATCCCTGGTTAAAGTTTTGCTTAAGGTGATAAATTTTAATCCAATCACATCAGTAATCATGTTAAATATGAATAGTCTAAACACAACAGTTAAAATACAGAGATTTCCATATTGGCTAAAAAAGCAAGATCCAATTATATGCCATCTAAAGGAAACCCATTTTAAAAATCAAGCTATTAATCATTTAAATGAAAAAGGATGAAAAAAGTTATACCATATGTATGGGAAAGGTTAACTCAACAGGTCTGGATTGTTTAAACCCTGCACATTCCAAAGAAAGGCTTGTTTTCATTATTGGCCTTTGGCTGGCTTCTGGGAAATGAGCTCTTGGAATGTTCTGTTTGAAAAACAGGGTATTTTTGTGGGCCTACAACTTTGGGCTACACTGAATTAGTTAGTTTAGATAGTTTGTGCTAACAATGTAATTTGTGGTGAATATCTACTTTTGCTCTGGGGTTCTGGATCTTGAGGAATTAAGGTCAGTCATATAGGTACCATATGCCCATATGACAAGTACTCAATAAAGTCCTGGAAAACTTGGTTAGGATAAGCTTTCCTGGTTGGCATCTTTTTGTACATATTGCTAGACATCCTTTGTACATATTGCTAGACATCCATAAGAGTGTCCTATGTGAATCCACTGGGAAGGGTCACTTGGAAACTTGTACCTGGTTCCCTCTGGACTTCACTTTATGTACCTTTCCCTCTCTGATTTTACTCTACATCCTTTCAGTAATAAATCATAACCATCATCACAAAAACTTGTGAGTCCTGTGTGTCCCTAACATCATTGGGCCTTAGGGTAGTCTTATGAACCTTTAACAATCCATGCAAACACTAACCAAAGAAAGCTGGATTTTCTATATAATATCAGAGAAAGTAAACTTTAGAACAATACAGTTTATTAGGGATAACAAAGGTTATTACATAATGAACAAGAGGCAGTTCTCCAAGAAGACATAACAATATTAGATGTGTATATACCTAACATCTGAGTTTCAAAATAAATGAAGTAAAAGTTAACAGACCTAAAAAGAGAAATAGAAAAATCCACAATTACAGTTGGAGATTTTAACACTCTCCTCCTAGTTGAAGGATATAAAGTTAATAAACGAAAATCTATTTCACGTCTATATAATAAATGTAAACAATGGGAATTTGAAATTTAAAAAATCTTTAAAAATTGCAGTATCTGTATGCTGAATACTTCAAAATACTGAAGAAATAAATAAAAAGACCTAAATAAATTAAGAGATGTTACTGTGTTCCTGAACACTATGTTCCTTGATTGGAAGACTCAGTATTGTTAAGATAGCAGTTTATCTCAATTTTGTGTACAGATTCAATACAATCCCAATGAACATTATAGCAGGTTGGTTTTTGTTTTGTCTTTCTGGAGTAATCAACAAGCTGATTCTAAAATTTATATGGAAAAACAAGGGACTGAAATAGCTAGAACAATTTTGACACAGAAAAATAGTTTGAAGGATTTACATCTCCCAATATTAATTGCTTAATATAAAGGTACCTATTGGAGACACTGCCTCCCTGCAGTAGGACATCTGAGAAGTGCATTTTCATGACTGCCAAGATGAAATCATGCATTTATCTCCATTTCTTCTCAAAACTTCACTGAAAGGATTATAAATAAATAAAGGGACAAAACCCCACAGAAACAAAGAATGGGAGGGAAGGATGATTTATGTCAGCAACATTTTGGAACTGGAAAGCAGGTGATAGTTAACCTAGCAGACAAGAGAAAGCTAAAATTTGGACCAGTATGTGTATAAAGCTCACAAGAAACAACATGACTATTCTCATGATAACTCAGATGTTGAAGGGAATAGGTAGCAATAAAAACAGAGGTGCAGGGTAGATTGAAAACAGGAAAAATGAATATAAATTTTTAAAAAGAGCACTGAAATTCACCCATCCTTTCCCTATACCAAATAGTCATGAGACCTCCTCCTCTGAGCCTCAGCGGAAGGCTAGAGATTACCTGCTGAAGAACCTGAAACAGACAGACTGACATTGGACTTGGGGACCTCGGGAACAATTTGAGGGTAGAGATAACAGAAGTCTACTTTCTGAGAGGTGAGAACCACCCTCCAACATTCTCTTCTCAGGTGCCAGAATTCTAGCAAGCATGCTGAACACTTGCCCAGTCCCAACTTGCAGCTGAGGAATTTCTTTCAGATGAAAGTAACAGGTTTCAAAAGAAAAGGCCCCCAAAGCAAGAACCAAGTCTCTCCTAATTACTCCCCAGTTAGGCTCATCAATTTCCAAGCCCCATGAATGCATATGGAGTCCTAACCTGCTTTTCAGATCCTCACTCTTACGTATGATCTGACAGCAAAGATCATTACACCATCGAAGAAAATCTCTAATACAAAAGACAGAGGAGAAAACAAGCAAACTAAAACATCCTGGAAATAAAAAATGAAAGTAGCAGAAGAACACTTTAAGAAGATAAATAATTCAGAAAAGTAAGAGAATACATTACATCCATGAAACAACATATACATACATATTTACACATAGAACATTCAGAGAACAAAAAAGAATTCCTTTAAATTAATTATCACATAGAAGAAACTAACATTTCCAAAAGAATATTTAAGAAAAATTTCCCAGATAAAAGGGAGGGAAAAAGAAATGAAAAGTGGGAAAGAAAAAAAACCACACTGTGGTACTGGTAAAAGTATGGACACATAAATCAATAGTATAGAATACAGAGGGCTCATAGACCCTCACTAACATAGTTAAGTAATTTTTGACAAAAGGTAAAAGTGATAAAATGGAAAAGCAATAGTATATTTAACCAATGGTATTGGAAAAATTAGACAACTATTTTTCAAAAATAGAATTTCAATGCATAAGTCATACCTTACACAAAAATTAAAGTTCAAAATGAATGATGTCTAAAGAAAAACATCAAATACGAAGCTTCTAGAAAAAATGTAGGTGAAAATTTGGATGCATTTGTGTAATACAAATAGATTTAAAATCCAACACCCAATGCATGATCTATTTTAAAAAGTGGTAAATGAGATTTTATTACAAAAATTTTGCTTTGTGGAAGTCACTATTAAGAGAATGAAAAGGTCAGTTACAGATTGGGAAACACATTTTCAAATGATATGTCTGACAAAGAATTATATCCAGAATATATGAAGAACTCTTAAAAACAACAATAAGAAAACAAATAACCCAAACAAAAATAAATGAGGAAACGTTCTGAACAGAAATTTCACCAAAGAAGATATGTGACTGGATGATGCTCAACATTATTTGCCTTTAGGGTACCAGAAATTAAAACCAGGAGCTACCACTACACACCCATTAGAATGGCAAAACAAAACAACCAAACAAAGAAGGAAACAAACCCCTGTCATTATCAAGTGCTGGCCAGGATGCCAGACAACTGGCATTCATTGATAGTAGGAATGCAAAATGATATAGCTATTTTGGAAAACAGTGTGAGGAGTTTACTATAAAATTAAGCAAAGTTAACCATACAATCTTGCACTCCTACTCCTGGTATTGATGAAAACAAAATTAAAATATATACTGTCAAAAATTTTTATGTGTGGGCTTCCCTGGTGGCGCAGTGGTTGGGAGTCCTCCTGCCGATGCAGGGGACACGGGTTCGTGCCCCGGTCCGGGAAGATCCCACATGCCGCGGAACGGCTGGGCCTGTGAGCCGTGGCCGCTGAGCCTGCGCGTCCAGAGCCTGTGCTCCGCAATGGGAGAGGCCACAACAGTGAGAGGCCCGCATAACGCAAAAAAAAAAAATAAATAAAATAAAAAATTTTTTATGTGTGGAGTTTATAGCAGCATTATTCATAATCACCAAAAGCTAGAAACAACCAAGATGTCCTTCTACAGGTGAATGGATAATGAACTATGAAATATCCATGCACTGGAAGACACTTCAGAAATAAAAAGTAAAGTGCTATCAATTTACAACCAGATAGTTGCCTGTTAAGTAAGTGAAAGAAACAGGACCTGGTAGGCTACATGATAGGTATGATTCCATTTTATGACAATTTGGAAAAGTCAAAATTGTAAGCGTGGGAGATATGTAGTGCTACAAAAGAACAGCACAAAGGAATTTAGGGAGTGTCAAAAATTAGTTAGTAAAATGGTTCTGTGTGGCACTGTGGTAGTAAACACAGAACTCTATGTAGTTGTCAAACCCCATAGAACTGTACACCAAAAAGAGGGAATTTTAATGTCTGAAAAAATTTTAAAACTAAACCAAGATATTGGGGAAACCAAAACAGAATGCAAATTGTGGCAGTGAATCTAATTGTATTTCAAATAAATGATATTAGCACAAGAAGAGAGTGGGAAAGAAAGGAGTGGACCCAGTAACTTAAAAAAAAAAAAGTATTTTCACTGGATACTGTAAGGCTAATGATAAAAAGAATAGTATACAAATACTGAACTCTAGTTGGTAAAATTTGTTTCTCCCAAAGGTATATGTTATCAATTCTGAAACTACTTTACCTATACAACAAATAAGTAAATATTTGTAGATAATAAAATTCAGGTATTGCACTATTGGAGAAATGTTACAAATAAGAAAAGGAGGAATTCTACATAAACCTAGTGTATATATTCATAAATATCCACACGTAAATGGGTAAAACAATTACATAGATGCTTGTGTATGCATGCATGCTTGTGTATACTTGCCTATGCATACACACACACACAGAGAAATAGCTAGAAACAGCAATATATATGTGTGTGTGTATATATATATATATATATAGTTTGTATATGTATGATATATATGTTTGTATGTGCGTCTATATATAAATATAGACACACACATATATATGTAATTTCCTAGCTCTGTTCACTAAGATTGTCTAGAAGCAGTGATAACACAGTAGCAATGAATATGCCTAATATCCTGATCTTGGTTTCTAAAACTCATTCTCCAATTAAAAAAATGGTCTTCTTGGAGAAATAAATGAATCCAAGGCTGGGATAGGCAAATTGCTAGATGATCCTGGAGCATCTTATAATATTAGTTATGAGGAAGTTCTCAAAAACCAAAAATATAGGGGCGTATTAAAGAGACACAGGAGTAGATCTGAAAGAGTTCCCATTAGCCAAAGTTGAAAAAAAATTGAACAACTAAATAAATAACCACAGTTGAATTTTTCCAATTATTATACTTATTATATAAATTTACAGAATTTTATATAATAAAATAAATATCCATCTTATTGATATAAATGGATATTGAAAAAACAAATAGATTGGAAAGAAGGAACAGCTCTTCCTTTCAGTTTAATTCTACTTAATAAATGTAGATGAATGAGGGAAATAGAAAATCACTATTAGAATATCATTGCAGTAATTGATGCTGGCAAGATCCGCAGATAAATGGTAAAATTAGTGGACAAAAGTTTAAGGAGAAACAGGATATTTGCATACCTTCTGTCTTAGTCAGGATCATACAGAGAAACAGAACCAATAGGTCTCATCTGCAAGCTGGAGGCCCAGGAAAGCCAGTAGTATAATTCAGCTTGAGTCCAAAGGCCTGAGAACCAGGGGAGAAGATGGTGTAAATCCCTGTCCAATGGCTGGAGATGATACGAGACGTCCCAGCTCAATCAGTGAGGCAGGAAAAAATGAATTTTTTCTTCCTCTGTCTTTTGTTCCATTCAGGCCCTCAATACGTTGGTTGATGTTCACACATACTGGGGAGGGCAAACTGCTTTATTGAGTCCACCAATCCAAACGCTAGTCTCACCTAGAAACACTTTACATATACACCCCCAAATAATGTTTAATCTGGTCACACCATGGCCAGTCAAGCTGACACATAAAATTAACCATTATAGCTGCAAAATGTTTCCCCCCAAATATTTACTCAGTGCGAAGGGAAAAATTAACTTACAATAGAGAAGGCAGGCAGGTATCACATTAACCAAGTGGTTAAAGTTAGCACCCCAGTAGTAAGATATATGAACATTATGTACCCCTGATATGATACAGTGACTTGTTTCAAGGGCACATAACCTCTGTGGTATGCTTGACAAAAATTTATAACTTCAATTCTATGATGAGAACACTTTAGAGAAAACCAAATTGAGAGACATTTTGCAGAATACCTGACCCATATCCTTCAAAAGTGTCAAGGACATGAAAGACAAGAAAATATTGTCACAGATTGAAGGAGATGAAAAAGACATGACAATTAATTGCAGTGGCATTCTTGGTCAGATTCTTGAACTGAAAAAAGCATTGGATAAAGTCTGTAATAATTAATAGGATAGTGCCAATATTAAGTTTTTGAAGTTGATAATTGCATGATGGTTATGTAAGATGTTAACATTAGGGGAAGCTGAGTGAAGGTTATTTGAAAACTTTCCAGACCATCTTTGCAACTCTTCTGTAAGTCTAAAATTATTTCAAAAAGAAAAGTGTTTTAAAAATCCTTGCCTAGGTCCTGTCATTTTTTGTGCCTTTCAAGATCTTTCGACACGTTTAAGAACTAGAGGTTTATCCATATGACAAAGGACCTCACCTGGAGATGAGAGAACAAGTTATTTTCAAGTTGGCTGTACTTTTCATTTCCCTTCTTTTCTAATATTTCTCTTTATTTTTTTTTATCAGTTTTATAATCCCTGTGAAATTCCAGTTGGAGGTAAATCAAATAAGCTGATTCTAACAATGTGTCTTTTATTTATTTTATTTTTAACGTATTATTATCATATCAGTATTAATTTTAGTGCTATACTAAGACCTAGGGCACTTGATACCTTGGTAGTCATTTTTCTAACCAGTGTTGTATGAATACTAAAAAAGGAGAAAACAAACATCTACATTTACATAATCTCCTAATTTGCAGTTAAAAGTCCTGTACCCAATTCTAATGTGATCGAGGAGGGTATTTTCTTCATACCACCAACAAGCAATTTTCGGAGGCTAGCTGAGTGTCCTACAATTCAATTTAATTCTGACATTATCTACCTGGAGATAGTGTCAGATCCCACAGGTTATGGCTTCAGTCCTACAAGACTGCCCACCCCTCCACTTCAGAGGCCAGTTGTCACCTATACTTCTGGCAGGCTACAGATTGGAGGTTCCAACACACCCTCCTTGGGTTTGATTAATTTTCTAGAGTGCCTCACAGAACTCAGAGAAACACTGTACTTACTACATCACCAGTTTATAATACAAGGATATAACTCAGGCACAGCCAGGTGGAAGAAATGCATAGGGTACGGAATGGGGAAAGGACATGGAGATTCCATGCTCTCCCAGGGCCCACTCTCCCCAAATCTCCACATGTTCACCAGATTGGAAACTCTCTGAACCCTATCCTTTTGAGTTTTTATGGAGACTCTATTACATAGGCATGATTAATTAAATCATTGACCATTGGTGATTGATTCAACCTCTACTGCCTTTCCCGTCCCTGGAGGTGGAGGGGTGGGTGGGACTGAAAGTTTCAACCCTATAAACACAAGGTTGGGTCTTTAGGCAGTCAGTCCCCATTCTTAGTTTAACTACTACCTCCCAAAAGTCATCTCATAAACATAAAAAATGACACTTTTATCACTCTCATCACATAGGAAATTTCAATAGTTTTAGGAGCTCTGTGACAGAAACAGGACAAAAACCAAAAATACCTTTTTTTTTTTTTTTTTTTCGGTATGCAGGCCTCTCACTGTTGTGG
>NW_006797936.1:0-5547 GCF_000442215.2 Lipotes vexillifer | reverse complement strand
GTGGCCTCTCCCGTTGCGGAGCACAGGCTCCGGATGCGCAGGCTCAGCGGCCATGGCTCACGGGCCCAGCCGCTCTGCGGCATGTGGGATCTTCCCAGACCGGGCACGAACCCGCGTCCCCTGCATCGGCAGGTGGACTCTCAACCACTGCGCCACCAGGGAAGCCCTTTTTAATTAATTAATTAATTTATTTATTTATTTATTATTTTGTTTTTTTAATACCTTTCTTATTATAAGCCACACTATCACAACAATGTAATTAAATGAATTGATTGATAATGCTGTGTGCTGAATTTAGGTCATGCATTCAATCAGTTTGCACATCTATAAAATGAGAGGGTGGGATACATAAACTCTATGGTCCTTTCAGTCTTAAGCTTCTGTCAAACATTATATATGAATGCTATTGGAGATGGTTGCATTGATTTACTTTGTTTAATTTATTTGGGCTTAGAACTTTTCAAACTTGACATGTAATTTTGTATATTTGCAAATTATTCTTAGTCAAGCACTTTGCAGATATCCTCATCAGATGAGTGAACCTATTATTCTTAGTTTTCCTATTTATGTTACGGGTCCCATGGGTCCAGACATATTTTGTTTATCATCAATGATGACACTACCATTTTCACGCAATTCTGTTCTCATGCAGCTACTTCAAGAATATATTCTGGAGCCAGTTTGTCTTTGGCTTCCTGTTTTATACACCATCTGGAAACTTCAGCTGGTACAGAATTTTAACCCTCACTATTTAAAAGTAATTGTTCAGGGGCTTCCCTAGTGGCGCAGTGGTTGAGAGTCCGCCTGCCGATGCAGGGGAGACGGGTTCGTGCCCCGGTCTGGGAGGATCCCACATGCCGCGGAGCGGCTGCGCCCGTGAGCCATGGCCGCTGAGCCTGTGCGTCCGGAGCCTGTGCTCCGCGATGGGAGAGGCCACAGGAGTGAGAGGCCCGCGTACTAAAAAAAAAAAAAAAAAAAAGTAATTGTTCATGTAGTCTATGCATTTACCACCAATATCAAGGAAATATCTTTATCACACATTTCGCATTTGAGGAGGAAGTGTAGAATGGATACTTTTAAACAACTCTATGTGTTCCTTCATCTAAAACATTCTTCTAGGAGCAACAGATTTACATTTCTGATAATAATAAATAATTGGCTTTTGAATGATTCCCATAGTGTCCCCACTGAAAAATTCATTTTGAATGTGAAAAAGTAATTCGTCAGCAACAAAAATTGTAAATGTTTTTCTTTTCTTAACTTGGCTAGAAGAGGACATAAAAAAATAAAAGAAGGTATTGATACTACATGTAAACCCTATGATTACAATATTAAAATCACATGTGCAGAGCACAGTGATTAGAGTTCTCTAATCAATGCCTGAATGTGCATTCAGATATCGCCCCTTACTAGCTGTGTGATATTGGACAATTAGCTTAACATCTGTAAAGCATTGGTGACTAAAGGGGCTTTTACAAGAATTAAGTGAGATCTTTGACTTCCAAGCTTTTAGCACAATCCCAGCACATGAGAAAGTAAGTATTAACTAGTATTGTTGTAGCTGGGATGCCTAAGATGATGATAATTAATGAGGATGCTACCAAGCCATTTATTAACATATTGCCTTTGAGGTAGTTACTGTCTTGCTTTTGGAGAGGTGGTATCCTGTCACTTTGTCGCCTGATTCACAATTTGAATAACAACTGTTTCAAGTAATTTAACGTGTTGAAGGAAATGTACTGAAACAATTCAAATTATACATCCAAGAGGCAACAAGAAATGGTCACAAAAGGGATGTAAGTCTTTCTCTCTCCATCTCTGTCTTTCTCTCTGTCTTTGTGTGTGTGTGTGTGTGTGTGCATGTGTGTATGGTTCTGAGTGTTTGTGGTGGAGCAAGAAATATTGATTAACTTTGGTAGTTAATAGATAAGAAGGTATCTATTTTATTATTTTTTACTCAGAATATATCTCCCCAAGCTGGAAGCACCTAATTATTTAGCTGATACATTGTTTCTCAAAGCTAGTGATTCAATGAAAGGAAAGTGCACTTTCTAATTCCTTGGTGTATCTGGGCATCTATTCCTACCTCATTGGCTCAGGACAGCCCTCAGGTGCACATATGACACTTCATTGACACTGGTGACCTATAAGCCAGAGATGCAACTTCTAAATTATGCAGTCCATTGTTTAGATTGCTGGAATTGTGCCTTACTCTTGCTTTTCAGTTATATCAGAAGTCCTGCTTTTACGTTTGAGATTTGATTCTGTCTCTGTGGGCTTATTGTTTGTGGTAAAAAGAAGGCCACTTGTGCTTAGAAACTTCAGGGATCAATCTTGAGTGTTTGAAATATTTGCTTAAACATTACTTGCTTAATCAGGCTTTTAGCTGATTGCTACACAGTTCAATGTTTGCTTTATGTAGTTCTAGAGGGTACTGGTATAAAGCACTCTACAGATTGCTGCAGAAATGTACATTATTATCCAGGGGTCTTATTTCATATGGTCATACTCTCCTATCTGCATTGGAGCACAGTAAGAAATATTTAAGACATTTCTTTTCAAACCTCCAAGAAAAAATAGGAGCTTCCAAGATAATTTTCTGAAAGAACTCATTATAGGTATTTGAAATTGTAGTTAAAGTATTTGTGTCATACCTTCACTTAAGTCACAACTTTAAAATCTATTAACAATCATTTTGAAGTACTACTGATGTGTCCATGAAAATGAATCAAAATATGACAAGATAACCAACAAATCAACCACAGGTATCTCAATATTTGTGATAATTACATATGAGAGAAGGAGTCTAAAATTTAATTTAAAATTCTGATTGGCTATTAACATCTCATCAGTCAAATCATTTGAAAATATTTTCTCCTATTCTGCAGGTTGTCTTTTCATTTTGTCAATGGTTTCCTTTGTTTTGTGAAAGCTTTTAAGTTTAACTAGGTCCCATTTGTTTATTTTTGCTTTTATTTCCTTTGCTCTAGAAGATGCATGCAAAAGAATATTGCTATGATTTATGTCAAAGAGTGTTCTGCCTATGTTTTTCCTCTAGGAGTTTTACTGTTTCTGGTCTTACATTTGGGTCTTTAATCCATTTTGAGTTCATTTTTGTATATCAGGTTACAGAATGTTCTAATCTCATTATTTTACATGTGGCTGTCCAGTTCTTTGAGCACCACTTATTGAAGAGACTGTCTTTTCTCCATTGTATATTCTTGCCTCCTTTGTCATAGATTAATTGACCGTAAGTGCATGGGTTTATTTCTGGGCTCTCTATTCTGTTCCTTTGATCTATGCATCTGTTTTTGTGCCAGTACCATACTGTTTTGATTACTGTAGGTTTGTAGTATAGTCTGAAGTCAGGAAGCATGATCCATCTAGCTCTGTTCTTCTTGTTTTCAGTATTTGGGGTCTTTTGTGTTTCTGTACAAATTTTGAAATTATTTGTTCTAGTTCTGTGAAAAATGCCACTGGTATTTTGATAGGGATTGACTGAGTCTGTAGATCACCTTGTGTAGTACGCTCATTATAACACTATTAATTCTTCCAATCCAAGAATGTGGTATATCTTTCCATCTGTTTGTGTCCTCTTCAATTTCTTTCATCGGTTTCTTTCATCATCTTATAGTTTTCTGAGTACAGGTCTTTAACCTCCTTAGGTAGGTTCATTCCTAGGTATTTTATTCTTTTTGATGTGATGGTAAATGGGATTGTTTCCTTAATTTCTCTTTCTGATAGTTTGGTGTTACCGTATAGAAATGCAACAGACTTCTCTATATTAATTTTGTATCCTTCAACTTCACTGAATTCACTGATGAGGTCTAGTAGTTTTCTGGTAATGCCTTTAGCAATTTTTCTGTATAGCATCATGTCATCTGCAAGCAGTGATACTTTTATTTCTTCCTTTCCAATTCGGATTCCTTTATCTCTTTTTTCTTGTCTGATTGCTGTGGCTAGGACTTCCAATTCTATGTTGAATAAAAGTGGCAAGAGTGGGCATCCTTTGTCTTATTCCTAATCACAGAGGAAATGCTTTCAGCTTTTCACCATTGAGTATGATGTTAGCTGTGGGTTTATCACATATGGCCTTTATTATGTAGAGGTAGGTTCCCTCTACATCCACTTTCTGAAGAGTTTTTATCATAAATGGATGCTGAACTTTGCCAAAAGCTTTTTCTGCATCTATTGAGATGATCATATGGTTTTTATTCTTCAACTTGTTAATGGGTATCACATTGACTGATTTGCAGATATTGAAAAATCCTTGCATCCCTGAGATAAATCCCACTTGAACAAAGTTTATAATCCTTTTAATTTATTGTTGGATTCGGCTTGCTAATATTTTGTTGAGGATTTTTGCACCTTTGTTTGTTCATTGGTGATACTGGCCTGTAATTTTCTTTTTTTGTGATATCTTTGTCTGGATTTGGTATCAGGGTGATACTGGCCTCATAGCATCATTTCAGAAGTGCTCCTTCCTCTGCAGTTTTTTGGAATAGTTTGAGAAGGATAAGTGTTAACTCTTTTCTAAATGTTTGGTAGAATTCACCTGTGAAGCCGTCTGATCCTGGACTTTTGTTTGTTGTGAGTTTTTTAATTACTGATTCAATTTCATTACTGATATTTGGTCTGTTCATATTTTCTGTTTCTTCCTGGTTTAGTCTTGGGAGATTGTACAATACTAAGAATTTGTCCATTTCTTCTAGGTTAACCATTTTGTTGGCATACAGTTGTTTGTAGTAGTCTCTTATGATCTTTTGTATTTCTGTGGTGTCAGTTGTAATTTCTCCTTTTTCATTTCTGATTTTATTGATTTGGGCCTTCTCCCATTTTTCTTGATGAGTCTGGCTAAAGGTTTACCAATTTTGTTTATCTTTTCAAAGAACCAGATTTTCATTTCATTTATCTTTTCTATTGAGTTTTTAGTCTTTATTTCATTTATTTCTGCTCTGATCTTTATGATTCTTTCCTTTGACTAACTTTGAGTTTTGTTTGTTTTTCTTTCTCTAGTTCCTTTAGGTTTAAGCTTAGGTTGTTTATTTGAAATTTTTCTTGTTTCTTGAGGTAAGCTTGTATATAAATATTTACAGAGCTCACCTAATTCAACATCAAAAAAAAAAAGATTAAAAAATGGGCAGAAGACTTGAATAGACATTTTCCCAAAGAGGACATGTAGCTGGCCAACAGGCACATGAGAAGATTCTCAGCGTCACTAATCATCAGAGAAATGCAAATCAAAACTACAATGAGACATCACCTCACACCTGTCAGAATGACCATCATGAAAAAGAACACAAACAACAAATGTCAAGGATGTGGAGAAAAGGGAACCCTCATACACTGTTGGTGGGAATGTAAATTGGTACAGCCACTGTGGAAAAAAGTATGGAGGTTTCTCAAAAAACTAAACATAGAAATACAATATGACCCAGCAATTCCACTCCTGGGTATATATTCGAAAAAAACCAAAAGATACTCATTTGAAAAGATACATGCACCCCAATGTTCATAGCAGCATTATTTACAATTGCCAAGATATGG
>NW_006797935.1:0-278 GCF_000442215.2 Lipotes vexillifer | reverse complement strand
AAGAAAAGGGAGAAGAGAGAAAGGCGGGGAAGAAGGGCCTGAAAACAACAGGAGGGGTGAGAGGCGGATATACATTTCAAAATGAAACTCACAGGGGACTGATTTTATAGCCAGGAATGGAATCTTCTCATTTCTGTGTCCCCAGCCCATGGCCTGGCACACGGTCAGTGCTCAACAGATGAATGAATGCACGCGTCAATGAATGGGTGAGCAGCTCAGAGAGCTGTTGTTTAACTGGGATAATGTGTGAGGAAAGGCTCTGCACCACGAATCTCTCA
>NW_006797934.1:0-225 GCF_000442215.2 Lipotes vexillifer | reverse complement strand
ACCTGTGCTCTAAACAGTCCCCATTCCCTAACCCTAAATCTAATTCTGACCCTAAACCTTAACTGATTCCTTACCCTAAGCCGTGCCGTAATCCTATCCCGTACGCTAACACTAAGCAGGGCCCTAAAACGTACGCTAACCCTCAACCAGTCGTAAAGTAATGTTTAACCTAAACCATCCCCATTCCCTTACGCTAACCCTAGCCCTAAACCTAACCATTACCGA
>NW_006797933.1:0-3205 GCF_000442215.2 Lipotes vexillifer | reverse complement strand
AAGGCCACAACAGTGAGAGGCCCGTGTACAGCAAAAAAAAAAAAAAAAATTACACTACAAAATAAGAGAAATATGGATTAATATTTTTAAATTACAATTATGTGTGTTTTGGGTCAAAAAAGGAAAAAACTTGTAACTACATATTGGTGAGTCACAGTAATGAATTAAAACATTACAATTTAATGTCAGTCTGATGGCAAGTGTCTCAGGTTTGACTCTCCAAAGGAAAATAATCCTAATCCTGTATTTTTACTAAAAATCAGTAGATGGATAACTTAGATCCTTGGCTAGTTTGATTTGGTATTCTTTTATCTTGACTTCTAGCAAGAATATTGCAAGGCTTTTATAAAGGATATAACTTATACTACCAGAACCATAAAAGATACTAAAATAAACACATAAACAAAATTATGAATAAAATATATATAATGAAGACCAAAAAACCCATTACAATTGAATAATAATTGCAAAAGACTAACAAGGTTAAAAACAAGAAGAAAGTTTTATTTTAGAGATAATATTAGAATTCAGTAAAACATTTCATGTATAAACTAAATTTTGCACTTGCCAATCAGAAATATTCACCTTGCAGTTTGCACTGTTTCACTCTTTTCTATTTTAAATACCAAAAGTTCAAATAGTCACAAAGAATGACAGAAGTCAACCCATGTTCTGATTCTTTGTCTTTGCAAATCACCGTGATACTTATGTCAAATCTACTGCTTAAACATAGGCATTTGTGGTACCACAGGGCCTGGAAACACAAACTCGGTCCCTAAAGTGAGTTGGAAAAATCCTGAACCGTTATAAAGTTACCTTTGAAATGAGCTTGTGTGTGCCCGTGTGTTGGAAGCCCAGTATATAACAGACAATTCTTGTAATTGTTGCCCATGTAGAATACAACGTTTACTAAAGGACGAGTCATAAAATGTGCTAAGTTGATGTCTATATGTGTCTTATTAAAATTCAGGAACCTCAGCAATTGTTTAGGATTTAGGCCAAAGATTTTTTTCAGGGAGGAGTATTTTACCACTGGCTGTTGACATTTGCTGGAACATGGTGATAATAAAAAGCAGACAACTTTTAGTTGGTTTCATTATGCTCCCACTGCTCTGCCCTTGGGCGACCACTGGTTTTAATAATTCTGATAAATCTGGGGGTAAAACTGAATGCCAGGCCCTAGGTCTCTCTTTTCCAAATCATCCTCCAAGGAAAGGACTGTGGTTTAATCAGTTAGCATTATGCTCTCACTCCATGTATCAGGAAGCCAGTACAGTGGTTTAAGCAAGTGAGGGGAATATTTTTTTCTCGTAATGGACAGTGCACGGCTGTAGAGTATCTCTGTGTTGCCATCAGTGATGCATGCTCCCTCTAGTTTTTTGTGTCAACATCCTTCACTTCTGTCTTTTTCCCTTAAGCTCAGCAAGTAGCTTCTAAGCCTCAATATCCTGTGCTGACATTCCCCTCAATGTGCAGTAGGAAAAGCATAGGCAAAATGCTCATAACAAGCCAAATCTGTCTTTTTTTTTTTAATGAAGAAAACAGTAGCTTTCCTAGAAGCCTCATTCATCAGGTTTCTGCTTACATCTCATTGGCCAGAAGTTGTTATCCTAATTGCAAGAAAGAGTGGGAAATAAAGTGTTTGGTTTTGTTTTTGTTTTTAGCTGGGCTCATTGCCATCCCAAATAAAACTGGGCTTTTTTTTGAGAGGGAAGAATGGATATCATTTAGGTAAACCCTCTGGAGATTAAGGGCTAGCTATTAAATTCTTTTGTTGTTGTAAAAGTACTGAAATAAACAAACTTGGGGTATAGTTGAATTTCCCAAAAGGAGAAACCTGTGGTTAAGAATCACTATAATTTTAATACATAGTTCCAGTGCTATAACAGGAGAAAAATCCATGCTATGTTCTGAATGTTTACGTCCCCTAAAGTTCATATGTTGAAATCCTAACCTCAAAGATGAAGATATTATGAGGTGGGGCCTTTGGGAGGTAATTAGGTCATGAGGGTGGAGCCTCCATGAGTGAGGGGATTAGTGCCCTTATAAAAGAGACCCGAGAGAGCTCTCTTGCCCCTTCCACCATGTGAGGACACAGGGAGAAGTTGCCTTCTATGAGGAAGTGGACCTAACCAGACTCCAAATCTGAGGTTGCCAAGATCTTGGACTTCCCAGCCTCCAGAATGGTAAGAAACAAATTTCTGTTGTTTGAAAGCTACTTACTCTGTGGCATTTTGTTATAATAATCTGAATGGACCATCCATATAAACAAACCATTTTTTGAAAGATGCTTAATTCTGTTGTAGAAGAAACTAGAATTGCTCTGGGTCACAATACTTCATGTTTCTACTTTAAAAAAAATTTAATATACTTTGTATTTTAGTACTTTTCTCCTTGTTACTTTCCTTTTCTGTGACCAAGAAAAAATAAAACAGTATATTATTACCTTATTCAATCACCATGAGTATAAGTTCTAAAGACTATTAAATCCAGAAGCAGGCTGTTGCAAAGGTAAATACTGACACCCCTTTTTCTGTCCACCTGTCTTTCAAGTTCTTGAATTTGCCTAGAGTTAAAAGCAGCTGTGGCTCTGGTAGCACTATTTATTACTTGCCATTCACTTATGAGTCATTGGTCCCACCTGCAAAGCAACTTGTGGGAGGAAGGAGAGAAGCAATGGTCATTCTTTGGATGGTGTTTTTAATGCTAGAGCTCCCTAACATTGAGGAAGTTCTTCATTTCATCCAGTCTAGGGCTTTCCCTTTCAGTATTAGGCCCTTGTTTTCTTGTTTTGCCCTTGTTTTCTTGTTCTGAAGTGAAGAACATATTTTTTGGTGAAAATTTGCATGATCAGATATGTTTTCTTAATGTCTCCCACCTCGGAAAATGGCATGAAGGATGAACTCAGGAAAATGGATGCTGGAAGAAAAGTCTCACATGCTGCAGCAATAGAGACTGAAAGAAGTTTCTGATCATAAAGACTTCCAAACTTCTAGGGGCGGGGAGCAGGCGGGGGCAAAAAGTCTTCACCGCCAAGCTCAAGAAACCACCACTTGTTGGAGACAAATTTGTGGAGCTGAGAATGGTCTCTCTTAAAAAGACCCTTCTCAAAAACTCCGGGTAATCTACAGATTCAATGCAGTCCTTATCAAACTACCAATGGCATTTTTCACAGAACTAGAACAAAAAATTTCATAATTTGTAT
>NW_006797932.1:0-857 GCF_000442215.2 Lipotes vexillifer | reverse complement strand
GTACCCTAAACCATCCCCATTCCCTAACCCTAACCATAACCATTACCTGAAGCCTTACCCTAACCCGTGCCCTAATCCTAACGTGTACGCTAACACCAACCCATGCCCTAGCACGTTCACTAACTCTAAACCGTTGTCGTA
The DNA here is from genome assembly GCF_000442215.2 of Lipotes vexillifer. Taxonomy (NCBI): domain Eukaryota; kingdom Metazoa; phylum Chordata; class Mammalia; order Artiodactyla; family Lipotidae; genus Lipotes; species Lipotes vexillifer. The sequence continues at coordinate 716 of NW_006797932.1, read as the reverse complement.
CCATAACCTGTAGCCTAAACCGTACCCGTTCTCTAACACTAACCCTAACCCTAATGCTAAAACTAACCCTTACCTAAAGTCTTACCCTAACCTGTGTCCTAATCCTAACCGGTACGCTAACACTAACCCGTGCCCTCACACGTATGCTAACCCTAAACTGTTGTCCTACCTTAACCTGTTCCCTAAACCATCCCCGTTACCTAACCCTAACCCTTACCCTAAAACTAACCCTTACCCGAAGCCTTACCCTAACCCGTGCCCTGATCCTAACATGTACAGTAACATTAACCAGTGACATAACACTTACGCTAACCCTAAACTGTTGTCGTACTCTAACCTGTACGCTAAACCGTCCCATATTCCTACCACTAACCGTAACCCTAACCTTAAATCTAACCCTTACCCGAAGCCTTACCTTAACCTGTGCCTTAATCCTAAACCGTACAGTAACACTAACCCGTGCCGTAAAATGTACGCTAACCATAAACAGTTGTTTTAACCTAACCTGTATCCTAACCCGTCCCCGTTCCCTATCCTTAACCCTAACCCTAAACTTAACCCTTACCCGAAGCCTTACTCTAACCCATGCCCTAATCCTAAACCATACACTAACACTAAGCCGTGCCCTAAAATCTATGCTAGTCCTAAACCACTGTGGTACCCTAACCTGTATCCTAAACCGTCCCTGTTCCCTCACGCTAACCCTAACTCTAACC
>NW_006797931.1:0-2478 GCF_000442215.2 Lipotes vexillifer | reverse complement strand
AGCAGCCTCTTCAGGTCCACTGCTGAGTGGCTCCTCCTTGGAAGAGAATTTCCTCTTTTTCTTGGGGCACTCTTGTTTCCTGACTCTTCCGGGTCACTAACTGGTTCCTCTTTGGGGAAATATTTCTTCCTCTTGGGAAGACTTCCACTTCCAGCTGTCTCTTCAAGATCACTACTAACCAGCTCCTCCTTGGAAAAAGATTTCTTTTTCTTGGGTTTGGAGGAGACAGATGGGTCTTCCATTCCATTCTCCTAAGGAGCCTCCTGGGGCTTTTGCTTTTTCTTGTTTTGGGGTCTTGCACTTGTCTCCCTACTGTCCTCCAGAGTACTCCTGATGTCTTCTGAAGACGCCAGGGCAATCGCAGCCGGCCGTTTCTTTTCCTTCTTCAAGCGTTTCTTCTCCTGTTTCTCTAGTTTCCTAGTAATCTCAGCAGCTGCGTCCTCTGCCTGAACCATTGCCTCCTTCATGACACCCATATTCTTTTGTGGAATCTCTCCAGTCTCATAGAAGGACAGCCACTCCTCAACTTGTCTTGAAGCTTCTCCCCAGATACACTGGTGGGTACCTCAGAGAAGCAATCAGTTTGTGAGGCAATACTGCATTTGTTTGCCAGGTATTGGGAGATGTGACCTTTGTTCTTGGCAGCTGCTGGGCCAATGAAGGTAGCATGGAAAATGGGTCCATATTTTGGGGTGTTATCCCTTGTCTCCAGGGCTCCAGAAACTTCATTGCTTTGCTGGGCCTAGGGAATCACTCAGACACCAGGTCTGGCCATCACTAGGGTTACTTTTAAAATATAACTCCATAAAATATTTTATTTGAAACTTTGTGAATCTCTAGAAGATGACAAATACTCATATTTAAATGTAAGTACAGATGCTCATTGCAAATTAATCTAGAAACACTCTTAGCTCTTGTGTCTCAGGTCCTTTCATTTCGTAGGGACTCCTAAGCTCTGACTGAATATAGACTAAGGTACTGGCAGTGAGGTGGGGAGGAGGTTTAAAAATCATTAATACTATCTTCTGTTACCTTTATTCTGTAAACAACATGAGATTTTAAGATGGCTTATTTTAAAGGTATTTGCTGAAATGACAGCAGGACATTATACCTACACCCTCTGAGTACTTTTCTGATGCTTGGAGTTTGTGGATATAGGACAGCATATATGGCATTATCCTTAGAAATAATGTAGATAACACAGGTGAAAGCGGCTCTAGCCCTTATTTGAGCCCATATTTTTTCTCTTCATGTAGTTAACTTCCAAACTAGTCAGCTTCAATGTGAAGATTCACCTGCATTCACTCTCCATGGAAAATGACACTGACTGCTTCCCCACTTCCATATGTGGGATTTCAGTAGGTGAACACTTTCATCTCAAGTGCTGTCATATGTATTTGCCCCTGTGAACATCTTTTGGGTTCTGCCATCAAATCAGCAAGTTGCCTTCAATGCCAACGGTGGTATTTTATCATGTTGCTTCCCCACAGTAAATTCCAAACCTTCCCTGGCTTGGCTGTGACCACCTGTTCTCCCACACCTGTTTCAATTTATCAACTGTATGCTGTAGTCACAGCTGAGAACTGCTGTAGACATGATGTGATTTCTCATAAATATTTCATAAATTCAAAGTTTCCTGCACTTCAAAATAATTTGAAGGCACTGATTTTACTGAAAATCTCACAGAGACTGACATACACTATTATCATCATTATTTAAGAAAAGAAAGATGAAGTTTACAGCCTTATAAAATAACCTGTATCAATACTAGAATAGCACTACCTTGGTATTTATGCTTTTAAATAAACAACTACAGCCTATGGTAAAATAATTCAAGTGCAGTAATTGGTCTGAAATGTACATATGCTCAGGAAATCCAGGGAAACAGATGTTTGCACATTGCATTTCCTACATGGAATAAGAGACACACTTCACAGAACGATCAAATATGCACCAAAAATCCATTTATACTAATTGGCACAATGTTGTCATTAGTATTTTGAGAATGTAAACAGTGAATTTATGCAAATCATACTTTGTAAGTAACAAAAACCTAAAATTAAGCTTGCTTAAATAATAAAGAAAATTGTCTGGCTTATTAACTGAACAGATAAGAGATCTGTTGAATTTCAGGCTTGGATTGATTCAAGAATAAAAGAACTGTGGCCAGGACTCTGCTTTCCTATCTCCTCTTCTCAGCTTTGTTATTACAGGACAGTCCTACCTTTATTTTTAGAGAATGTATGCTATTGTTTCCTCAGCCTTCATTCTTTTCTGTTTAAGTCAAGTGCAAAAGAGTTTCATATAAAACAAACAACAGTAAAAACCAAGACAATGACGAAGAAAAAAACTCCTTTCGGGCTCCCCTGGTGGCGCAGTGGTTTGGAGTCCGCCTGCCGATGCAGGGGACGCGGTTTCGTGACCCGGTCCGGGAGGATCCCACATGCCGCGGAGCGGCTGGGCCCGTGAGCCATGGCC
>NW_006797930.1:0-464 GCF_000442215.2 Lipotes vexillifer | reverse complement strand
ATCCATTCCATGGGGCCCAACTCCCCAGGTTGAATGGATTCTTCCTTCGGCTAAAACATTCATAGGCAACCCAGAGTATGGTCCACCATGTGATCGGGCAACGTTCCTAAAACGCGTCTCAGTTTACGTGCCCGGGAACACGTGTTGGTCATTCAAGACGCTTTCCCGACACTCCTCACACTTGCAGAGTCAGTGCCTTTAACGTCCTGTTTGGCACACTTTGCAATTTCTGCATAAGATGGACAGGAATGGGGAGGACCAACGAGAGACTAGCTGTAGGTGTTTGGACGGGCACATTGAACTCTAATTTCCCACCAGCAAGAAGAATGAACCAAAGCCTCAGCATGCCGTGCCTGAACCAGACTAGGGTCTGAAGCAATCCTGCGGGTTGTCGGCCAACTCCAAGAAAGCGAGGGGAGAAAAGGAGCTCAAGGCCACTGTAATTCACAAACCTGCAGAGTTAT
>NW_006797929.1:0-349 GCF_000442215.2 Lipotes vexillifer | reverse complement strand
CTCTCTCTTCTTGAGCCGGGTCGTTCATCTTTTCCTGAACTCAGGCATCAGAGGAAGTGGTTCTTGGGCCTTCAGACTTGAAGACTTACACGAGAGACACACCCCTACCACGCCCCTTCTCCGGCCTTCAGGTCAGGACTGAATTATACCATCAGCTCTCCTAGCTCTCCAGCTTTCAGGCAGCAGACTGTGGGACTTCTTGGCCTCCATAACCATGTGAGTCAGTCCCTATAATAAATCTTCTCTTTTGTATATCTCTATATAGCCTATTAGTTGTATTTCTCTTTAGAACCCTGACTAATACTGGTGGGCCTGATAGACTCTCAGGTGGAGATTTCAATTAAGCAAT
>NW_006797928.1:0-1494 GCF_000442215.2 Lipotes vexillifer | reverse complement strand
AAGTAGACGGTCTTACTCTCCCCGGTTCCCAGCAGCCAGGCCTCGAGGAGTGAGGAGTAGAAGGAAAACAGCCTTCTCTGCCAGAGCCGTCCTAACTGGGGTCAGAGTCACTCTAGAAGGCTTAGTTTCCACTGGGTTCTTCTGTTGATCTTTGGTGGTATAAAAAGCTCAGCATCTGAAAGAAAGGAGAGGGAAACTGTGATAGGCACACTATTTTGTCTTGGTGACAGCTGAGGCAAGTAACTCTAAGCTAAAATTAGGCAACTGGGCTTTGCACCTACAAGATGACCATCAGAACCAGAGTTAATGTTCCATCAAACTATATACCTAAGATCTGTACATTTTACTGTATGTAAAATTTACACCAATTATAAGAGTAAAAAAAAGTAGTGGCGTGTATTCAGTATGTAAAGTTAATGGACAGAAAATGTTTTATGATAAAAATTTCTGCAAACACACTGATCAATAAAAATGTCCGGATTTTAAAAAAATAAATAAATGGAGGCAGCGGGCGATGGTTGGGGGAAATTTGTCACCGTTAGATAAAACTCGCAGGCCCTCTTTCAGTTAGATTTATGGAATCTCTTATCTAAGTAGGAATCATATACAGGAAGTAGAGACATGAGAAAACATGCATATATAAAGATGGTCTTTCTCAGTATTATTCATAGTACATCTGTATACATGACCCATACAGACATGAAAAATTATTTACATGAATATTTTGAAATGTGTGAAAAATGCTCAAGATAAAATGTTTTAAAAACATGGTTTTCATTATACATATACACATGCATGGTACACATGTATGACTAGAAATTATTAAATCTTAATTTTCTTTGCCATACTGTACAATCCAGATTTTCTCTACTAATCATAACAGTTTCATAATTTCATATACAATTACTACCCTCTACACCCCCAAACAAAAATCTATATAGACAGAAAGACCACAAGAGGTTTCGCTTATTTATAATATTGGAAAAGCCTACTTATATTCATTGTCAACAAGCTCCATAATTTTATGTCAAATAGTGGGTAAACTTTGAATGAGACTCCATCTTTTTTTAAAAAAGAAACAAGTTATGAAAATAGTGTATTTTATTTTTAAAAATTAGGCATAACTACATTTGATTCTTAGACTTAACTAAATATAAATACCAAGTATTGACTTATTGGCAGGAAAGAAATTATTCTGACAAACTGTATGACAAGCAGGACATGACATCTTTCACATTTCCATGTTTGAATTTCACAGCACAGAGAGAGTCATTTCACAAAAATAATTTGAGGGCTTTATCAGTTTTTCCAAGGACTTCTCTTAATCCTTTGATAGTCAAATCATACTCATTTGAAGCAATTTTGTTATCAACTGTAACAAGGCCAGTTTGGCTGTGATTTAAGCACTACTGTGGTAAAACGTTAATCCATTTTTATGAAATGGATTACATTTTTGCAGACTTGCAATCAACCTGCATGGTACTACGTTGCATC